>NW_027590251.1:160000-172500 GCF_964213995.1 Mustelus asterias
TAGAAACTTTTAACCTAAGGAATTGACATCCGAGGATTTCAGTTTAAAATCCCATTGAAGCTCCCTGTCTCATAATGGGATGTTTTTGCCTGTATTTCGTAATTAGTGACTTCATATCTCACAGCGAGATAAATAAAACTTTTTTCCAATTGATAGGGACAGCTCAATGGACAAAACTGGTGTGAGAAAGGGGCAAATCCTTTGAAAATGGAGGCAGAGAGGAGGCTTTGTTCAACTCCCATTCTTTCCCTGTCTTCAGCAGGCTGGGCAGGAAGTGTGAGCAGAGAGGGGGGGATAGACAGACACACACTGACACAATCCCCCCAATACACTCACTCACACATCCCCATTCCCCCTCCACTCGCTGGGTTGTGGGGAGCGGCTGCAAGGATTTTCAGGGCTGCTGTGGGGGGGTCAGGGGGTTTTTGAAATGGACGAACACGACCTACAGGGGAAAAGAAATAAAGTTTGAAATTAAACTAAAGAAACTAAAGACAGGAACTTGCAGAATCCATTGCCGGCCTGCATTAACATATCAAGAGTCAGTCTGACATTGCCACAAACTCCTCTGGGGTGAGAGGGGGAGGGGGGGTGAATTAGCATCTCAATAGAGAGACAGACATTGTAAACATGTCAGAGACTCAGGGTGGGGTTTGCATCCAGCACACTCAGGATAAATGTGAATCTGAGAGCCTTCAGTCCCCACACCAATAATCCCCCTGCACTGAAAACATTCCCACTCTGATTCAGTGTGTGTGTGTGTCAGTGTGTGTGTCAATCTGCTTTTTGACCTGTGCTTTGCTTGTGTGGACATGATGCTGAATGGACTTGAATGGAAATGCTGGACTCCTCGCTGTGATATGTTGTGTGTCTTATTGTTAAAATGGCCGTGTCTCTTTTTCTCTCTCTTTTTAACCAATTTTTATCTCTTTTTCTCCTGAGGAATTTTGAAAACTGGGGATGTGTCGAGGATCCAAAGGACGGGAATGTTTGTGACCAGGACGAAGGAGAGGAGCTTCTTCCAGAGGGAGGGCTGACTGAGGCCTGTTGCTCAGGCTTCACCCTGAGTGAGTTGTGTCTGTTTATTAACCTGATCCAGATTTAATGTTTCATATCAGAGGGAGCGAGATCTGAATGAGAGTGGAATAGAGAAACACACAGGGAGGGAACTGTCTCATAGAATCATAGAAACCCTACAGTACAGAAAGAGGCCATTCGGCCCATCGAGTCTGCACCGACCACAATCTCACCCAGGCCCTACCCCCATATCCCTACATATTTACCCACTAGTCCCTCTAACCTAGGCATCTCAGGACACTAAGGGCAATGTTTAGCATGGCCAATCAACCTAACCCGCACATCTTTGGACTGTGGGAGGAAACCGGAGCACCCGGAGGAAACCCATGCAGACACGAGGAGAATGTGCAAACTCCACACAGACAGTGACCCAAGCCGGGAATCGAACCCAGGTCCCTGGAGCTGTGAAGCAGCAGTGCTAACCACTGTGCTACCGTGCCACCCTAACTCTTTAGTCTCTGCTTTACAACTGACTTGTTGTGTTTGGGTGTTACTGAGAGATTGTGTAACTGAGAGGAGATCCTGGGTTTTTGCTGTGCTATTTAATTTAAATATTTTCTTGTATTTTAATTATTTTCTCTCTCTTTCCCCAAGAATTAATATTTAGATTTTACTGAGAGATTGTGTAACTGAGAAGGGGGAATCCTGGCCTCTTGTGCTATTTAATTTAAAGAATTCTTGTATTTTAATTAATTATTTTCTCTGTTCCCCAGGGATTTGAATTTTGAAGACTGCAACATGACTCGGAATCCTTGGACAAGGGGCTTTTCTCCAGAGGAGGATGGATGGACTGAGGCCTGTTCTATAGGCCGCATGTGAGTTGTTGTCTCTTTATTATCCTGATCCAGGTTTAATTTTAATCTCGCTTCCTCGGACGAACCAGTTCTGGTTCGATTGTGGGGTGGGCTGGAGTTTAAAACCCTGGGGTTAAAATATCCCGGCTTTGCAATTAGTCACAAACAGGTTAACCCTTTGCTGGGTGGCAAAGAGTGAATTAAATATCTGTAATATGAAACTGTCTAAAAGTTTGTTTTAAATCCAAGATAACAGGGATGGGAGACAGAGCGCTGTTCCTAATTGTTGAATAAAATTCATAGAGGCCTTTATAATTCAGTTTTCAGATGTTCAGACTTTCATTGTGTCCTCTCTGCAGCTTTTCCCCCATTCTGTCTATTTCTCTCTCTCTTTCTCTCCCTGTCCTTCCTCTATCTGTCTCTCTTTTTTATTCCCTCCCTCTCCCTCCCTCTTTTTCGCAGGAAGTCATATTTTGTTGGACAATCTCTCAGTAAAATCTGAGAAAGGGGAATCCTGGGCTCTTGTGCGATTTAATTTAAACATTTTCTGGTATTTTAATATATTTCTCTCTCTTTTACCCAAGAATTAATGTTTAGATTTTACTGAGAGATTGTGTAACTGAGAAAGGGGAATCCTGGGCTCTTGTGGATTAAATTTAAACATTTTCTTGTATTTAAATTAATTATATTCTATCTCTTCCCAAGGAATTCATATTTAGTTAGACAATCTCTCAGTGAAATCTTAGAAGGGGGAATCCTGGGCTATTGTGCTATTTAATTTAAACATTTTCTTGTACTTTAATTAATTATTTTCTCTTCTCCCCAGGAATTTGAATTTTGAAGACTGCAACATGACTCGGGATCCTTGGACAAGGGGCTTTTCTCCAGAGGAGGATGGATGGACTGAGGCCTGTTCTATAGGCTGCAAGTGAGTTGTCGTCTCTTTATTACCCTGATCCAGGTTTAATTTTAATCTCGCTTCCTCGGATGAACCAGTTCTGGTTCGATTGTGGGATGTGTGGGGGGCTGGAGTTTAAAATGCTGGGGTTAAAATATCCCGGCTTTGCAATTAGTCACAAACACGTTAACCCTTTGGTGGGTGGCAGAGTAAATTATGTATGAAACTGTCTATAAGTTTGTTTTAAATCTAAAATAACAGGGGTCGGAGACAGAGCAATGAACCTAATTGTTGAATAAAATTCACAGAGGCCTTTACAATTCAGTTTACAGATGTTCAGATTTTCATTTCATCCTCTCCACAGCTTTTCCCCCATTCTGTCTATTTCTCTCTGCTTTTCTCTCCATTTCCTTCCGCTATCTGCCTCTCTTTATTCTCTCTCTCTCCCTCTTTTTCCCAGGAATTAATATTTAGTTGGACAATCTCTCAGTAAAACCTGGAAAGGGGCAATCCTGGGATTTTGTGCTGTGTGATTTTCATTCTGGGTGTCCCGGGGGGTTTGATTTCACTGTCTCAGCCCCTCTCTGCCTCACTCTCTCTCTGTATAAACTTTTCCCAAATTACAAAACACTCAACACAGCTGACTGCACCTTGTGGGATCTTGCTGGGGATTTTGTTTTAAAAAGGGTGTTTTCTCAGAGGCAGTTTAAACCTTTCAGGGGACTGTGGGGAAGTCTCCAGACTTGGGACAACACACACACAGGGTTGGGGGCTGGGGGTGGCGGGCGGGGGGGAGGTGGGCAGTCAGGTATACTGGTATTCTGGGAGACTGATATTCCCAACAAGGGCCAGAGGTCTCAGTGCTGAAACATATTAAACTGTTCAAACAGAGGCAGGCAGAAAGCCATGAGGCTTCAGAGCTCCCTGTAGATGCAAAGGTAACTCCCATTGCCAAAAAGTAGCCACATGTGAAGTGGAAACACCTTCCCTCAGCTTGTTACACACTGACCTTTCCACAAACCCAACATGTTTACAAACACTCGCTGCAGTTTCTGCAAACTTTGTATCAAACTGCCTCCCATTCTGCTCAATACTGACCCCCTCTCAACCTGGCACTGAACTAGTGTCTGAATTGAGACAGAGACACACAGACAGAGTTTTTAAAGTTGAAAGTTTTAAAGTTTATATATTAGTGTCACAAGTAAGGCTTACATTAACACTGCAATGAAGTTACTAAGAGAGACAGAGAGAGGCAGAGACACACAGAGACATAGATAAAGAGACAGAAAGAGACAGAGAGATAAAGAGACAGAGAGGATGTTTAAAGTTTGTTTATTCCTGTCACAAGTAAGGCTCACATTAACGCTGCAGTTACTGAGAGAGACAGAAAGAGAGAGTTTTTAAAGTTGAAAGATTTAAAGTTTATTTATTAGTGTCACAAGGCTTACATTAACACTGCAATGAAGTTAGTGAGAAAGACAGAGATAGAGGGAGCATCCAGAGTGGGTTCAGTAACACATTTATTGATCAGATATCTCTCTCTGTGACCCTTTAGCGATGAGATATTCAGCCAGGATGGTTTCACTGACCCTCTTCAGCAGGCAGATATTCCCAAATCCAGCCTAGGTCTCAGACACACACACACACCACTCACACATTCCCTCTGCTCTGTCCAAGGGAATATTGTAATCCAGGAATTTCTATTTTATATTTACAGGGTGAGGGGGGGAGAAACTCAACTCAAAAATCCTGCAGTGTCTCCAAGCTGCTTTTAAATTTCAATTCAAACCCTGGGCCACATGGGAAGCTGCAGAGATTGGGAAACTTACCAAACCCAGTTTGTGTGTGAGAGTGTCTGCAGCTTTTGTGTCTTTGAACTTGCGAGGGTGCCAGGGAGAGAATGTCACTGTCTTCACCTCTCTCTCTGCCTCTCTGTATAAAAAAATCACCAAATTAAACCACACTCAATAATGCGACCATACACAATTAATTATCAAATATCTTTCTCTCTCGCTTTATCTCTGTCTCTCCCCGTCTCTCTCTCTCTCCCTGTTCTCTCTCTCCCTGTCTCTTCTCGAGCAGAAACAGGTGGAGACAGAGAGGCAGGGAGAGAGAGGAAGAGGGAGGGATGGAAACAGCTGGAGTTGTGGGTTAGATGCAGGGGGAGAGACACAGGCTGTTAGAGGGAGGGGGGGTTTCAGTGAGGGACAGGGTCTCCAGTTTAATTCTGAGGGTCCTGAGAGAGGGATTTCACTGTCTCAGCCCCTCTCTGGCTCCCTCACTCTGTATAAACAATTCCCAAATTTAAAAAACGCTCAACACAGCTGACTGCACTTTGTGGGATCTTGCTGTGCACCACAGGGATTTTAGTTTTAAAAAGGGTTACTTTTAAGAGGGAATTCCAGCCTTTCTGGAGATTTGGGATGATGCAGACACACAGACACACACACACAGGGTAGTGAGTGGGGAAGGGGGGTCACAGCAGGCGAGAGAGTGGAGGGGTGGGGGGAGGACTGTGTCCCATCTGATTCAGGTTCACATTGCTGCTGCTGTGGGATCTTGCTGTGCACACACTGGGCCTGTGGCCTTTGCCTGCACTGCAGCAGCGACCAGACTTTTTATTTTCAAACAAAATCTGGCTCAGGGACCGCAAAGTGGGTTCAAGGAAAAAGCTTGAAAAGGAGTCGGGTAAATTCAAGCACTTTAATCGCCGAGGCATCGTAGGCTCTGGAGCAGGTGCTGGGGAATGGGAGGAGGATAGATTGGGATTTGATGGCCAGCATGGAGCTGGTGGGCCGAAGGGCCTGTTTCTGTGCTGTGTGACTCCAGATTCTTTTCTCTCTCTCTTTTCCTAGGAATTTCTATTTGGATGGGGGGGTGGGTATAGAATTTCCCTGTCTCTGTCTCTCCAGCGTTCTTACCAATCCCAGCACCCCTCCCCCTCTCTCTCCCCAGACATTCCTGTCCATATTTCATCTTTCAATAAAATGTTTAAGAAAACACCAATGTGAATTGTTGTCAATTTAATTTGGGAAGAGAGAGAGAGAGAGGAGTGGATCCCATTTCCCACACACTCTCCTGCAGTCCTCACCCACAACATTTATTTAATCTGGCCCTCACCAGGTTGTGTGTGTGGGATCTTGCTGTGCACACAGGTGGGTCTGGCTCCCTATTCCTCGCACTGTGACCGTGAGCAGAACTTTAAACAGGAAAGATGTTGGGGAGGCGGAGGAGGCAGAGAGAGAGACAGAGAAATGGAGGGAGAGCTAAACAGAGAGGGTGTGGGGGGGAGGGGTGTGAGAGGGTCTCAGGAGGGGCAGGGGGAAAGAGACACAGAGTCTGGGGGTGTCCTCCTCCATCGTGGGACTGGCAGTGGGATCTTGCTGTGCAGAATTACCTTCATTGTCATTTGAATCATTCATTCATTGACTAAGGGAGGGTGGGGGTGTGATTGTGGGATTATAAATATTGTTACCACGCTGAGGTGATGTTTCCCTCTGCGCTATTTTGTAACCCCCCCAAAGGGATACACCTTGCCTCGTAATCTTAAGTGTGTGTGTGAGACAGGAGGAAGCTATTGGTTTTAGACAGATGTGCAGAAGGAGGTCATTCGGCCCATCTAGTCTGTACCGACCACAATCCCAACCAGGCCCTATTCCCATGACCCCACACTTTTAACCTGCTAATCCCCCTGACACTAGGGTCAATTTAACACGGCCAATCCACCGAACCCGCACAGCTTTGTGCTGTCGGAGGAATTGGTAAATTAAAGCAGGATCTGACACTCTCTGTATCAGGAACAACTAACAGGTCTTTAATTTAGACTGGGTGACAACCTTATTAAAACAATGAACAAACTGAATAAACTCCCCAGTAGAATGCTGTTCCAATGACAAGACTCACTCAGGAATAATGAAATAAATCATTACAGAATAGAGTCACTCTCAAATAATATAATACCAGGCGTCTGTTGGAAGTGTCAACTTTCTTCTGCTGCTTGGGTCTGGAATACTTTCTGAGTTGGTTTCTGCTTCTATTTAGATGGTGATGTGATGAAGCTGTATATATTACTGCAGGATTCAGTATCAGACTCTCCCTCCTTCAATCTAAAGAGGCAGCAAGGTCGCTCCCTCCCCGTTATTTCCCCCTGTCCCGGGTTTAAATACCCAGAATTTCCTCACAGTATTCCTGCAATTTGAGTGGCTTGAGGCTGTCACCAACGCTCCAATTTGAATGCAATTGGTTGTGTGTGTTTGAGAGCTTGTTTTAAAATCATTGACCCAATTCAAAGCCTGTTTTGCTCTGCTGGGACTCTGGCTGCTGCTTTGGACACAAATGTTGTAAAGTTGTCTTCTGCAGCCCTGCTTTCTGCAGTTTAAAATCCCCAGCACAAAGACACAGGCTTTCTAAAGACACAACGCTGGATGGTTCGGTTTGGTTTTCTCAGCATTTCTTTTCAATATTTACATTTGTCAAACACCAGATGTTTTACCCTAGATGCAACTTCATAACAATATTAGAGAGAGACAGAGAGAAAGAAAGGGAGAGAGAAAGACAGAGAGGGAGAGAAAGAGAGAGAGAGAGAAAGGGAGAGAGAGAGACAGAGACGGGAGAGTGAGGGAAAGCAGGAAAGGGCAGCAAGAGGTCAGGGTTGTGGGGGAGTGCAGTGAGGGGGTGGGGGAAGAGACACAGGATCTGGGGGTCTCTCGTGTGGAGGGAGAGAGAGGGAGACGTGTGGTTCCCTCATTTCCCACTCACTTTACCCCAATCCTCATTTAAAAATCACTTTGTATCTGGCCCTGCTCAGACTGTGTGTGGGATCTTGCTGTGCCCTCATGCTCTCTGTCTCCCCTCCTCCCCTCCCCATATTCCCCGCACCGTGACAGTGCCCCACATTTTAAACATAAAAAGATGGAGGGGAAGGAGGGTGGGGTAGAGAGAGGAACAGAGAAGGGGTGGGGAGTGTCGGGGGCTGAGTGGAGGGGGGTAGGGGGATAGAGACAGAGGCTCTGGGGGTGGGTGGTGTCCTCCTGCAGTGTGGGACTCCCTGTGGGATCCTGATTGCAGCATTCCCAGTCTCTGAGAGAAAGAGAGAGACAGAAAGAAAAAGAGGGGGAAAGACAGAGAGAGAGAGAGAGAGACAGGCAGGGAGAAAGAGAGAGAGAAACAGTGTGAGGGAGAGAGAGAGAAAGTCAGAGAAAGATGGAGGGAGAGAGAGAGAGAAAGATGGACGGAGAGAGAGAGAAAGGCAGACAGGGAGTGAGAGAGAAAGATGGAGGGAGTGGGAGAGAGAGAGGGGGAGAGTGAGGAGGAAAACAGGAAAAGACAGCAAGAGGTGAGGTTTGTGGGGGTGCAGTGAGGGGGTGGGGGAAGAGACACAGGATCACAGTGACCCGAGCTGGGAATTGAACCCGGGTCCCTGGAGCTGTGAGGCAGCAGCGCCAACCACTGTGCCCCCGTGTGGCCCTACACGTTATGATTCAATTCTGAGGGTCCCGGGGCGAAGGGGGGGGGGGTGGATTTCACAGCCTCAGCCCCTCTCTGCCTCACTCTCCCTCTGTATAAACATTTCCCAAATTAAAACACACTCAACACAGCGAACTGCACCTTCTGGGATCTTCCAGAGCACCACAGAGATTGTGTTTTAAAAAGGGTTTGGCTTCGTTTTAAGAGGGAGTTCAACCCTTTCTGGGAATTTGGGATGAGACACACAGGGTAGTGAGTGGGGAAGGGGGCTCACAGCAGGCGAGAGTGTTGGGGGTGTGTTGGGGAGGACTGTGTCCCATTTGATTCAGGTTCACATTGTTGCTGCTGCTGCTGTTGTTGTGGGATCTTGCTGTGCACACACTGGGCCTGTGGCCTTTGCTCGCACTGCAACAGTGACCACACTTTATTAAACAAAATCTCGCTCACGGACCGCAAAGTGGGTTCAAAGGAAGAAGTGTAAACGGGGTCGGGTAAATTAAAGCACTTCAATCGCCGAGGCATCGTAGGCTGTGCAGCGAGTGCTGGGGAATGGGGGGAGTATAGATTGGAATTTGATGGCCAGCATAGACCTGGTGGGCCGAAGGGCCTGTTTCTGTGCTGTGTGACTCCAGATTCTCCTCCCTCTTTTCCCAGGAATTTCTATTTGGATGGGGGGGCGTTCATAATTTCCCTGTCTCTGTCTCTCCAGCGTTCTTACCAATCCCAGCACCCCTCCCCTCTCTCTCTCCCCAGACATTCCTGTCTATATTTCATCTTTCAATAAAATGTGATGGAAAACACCAATGTGAATTTTTTGGATTTAATTTCAGGGAGGGAAAGACAGAGAGAGAGAAAGAGAGAGACAGGGAGGGAGGGAAAGACAGACAGAGACAGAGAAAGACAGGGAGTGGGGGAAGGAGAGACAGACAGAGAGAGAGAGAAAAGCAGCCGAATAAAACCTGCAGCAGCCGCTTTATTCCATCGGATAGGGGATGTGATTGTGGGTTTTCCTGCTATCTCTCTCTCTCTCCCATCTTTCTCCTTTGATTGTGAGTTATCAGGGAGGGAGAGAGAGAAAGGGAGGGTAACAGAGGGAGATCAAAGGCAGAGGGGCAGGGAGAGGAGACACACTGGAGGGGGGCTGGGTTAGGGGGGGGGGGGGTCCTCTGCTCTGCACTCACAGCCCAGCTCCCCAGTCTCTGGGGAAAAGACCCTCACTCACACCCTCCCAGAAGGTGGGATTTGTAACCAGCGGCTGTGTGACTGAGGCTGAATCTGGGCTGTTGTGTTTGAATAGATTTTTTCCCAATATAAAGATATTGGAATGTGGCTGCTGCCACATTGCAGTGAGAGAGAGATGTGGCTTTGCAGGAGCTTCCCTCCCCATTTCCCCATGGAAATCACTGAGAAATAGCAAACGTGGCTCACAACACGTCATTATTTGAAACGGTCAGACAGAAACTTATCAGAGAGAGCATTTTAATCCCCATTCATCCCCAGACGGAGAAACAGAGCAGAGATCAGGACAGATTATCCAGAGTAAGAGAGACCGGGGCAAAGATGGGGTATTGGATATATATATAGATCTGGGGGGAAAGCAAAAGAGACACAGAGGGGGCTGGACAGGTTCAGAGATAGAGGCAGAGAAAGAGAGAAACAGCGAGAGACAGAGGGAATGGGAGAAGGGTGTGACTCTGCTCGAAGTGGAAGGTTCCCTGTTCATATCGAATGTACAAACAGCACCAATGCTGGAGTGACTTATTATTTTCATTTGCGGTGGGGGAGAGATGGAGGGGAAAGAGAGGGAGACGTGTGGTTCCCTCATTTCCCACTCACTTTACCCCAATCCTCACTTCAAAATCACTTTGTATCTGGCCGTGTTCAAGCTGTGTGTGGGATCTTGCTGTGCACTCATGCTCCGTCCCCCTGCCCCGTCCCCCTGCCCCATATTCCTCACACTATGACAGAGCCCCATGCTTTAAACATAAAAAGATGGAGGGGAAGGAGGGTGGGGTAGAGAGAGAGAAACAGGGTGAACAGAGAAGGGGTGGGGAGTGTTGGGTGCTCAGTGGAGGGGGGTAGTGGGATAGAGACAGAGGCTCTGGGGGGGGGGGAGGTGTCCTCCTGCAGTGTGGGACTCCCTGTGGGATCCTGATTGCAGCATTCCCAGTCTCTCTCTCCCTCTCACTGTGAAGCACTCAGGAGGGAGAGGGAGCTGAAATTCAAATTCCTGAGCCTGGGGGAAAGGCTTGTTCTCAATCCCAGAGTCCTGCTTGTGTGTTTAGACAGGGCGCTGGGATTTGTGGGTGTGGATGGAGAAGATTGTTCTGTTTAACTGGGGGGTGGGAGAGAGGGGGGTTTGTTCTTTCCACCTGAGGAATAATGCAGCCTCTGTGACTAGGCCGCACTTCACGGCCTAAATCTCAGCAGCACTTTTGCATTCGCTTAATTCCCCAACAGGGTTTAAGTGGCTGAATTCAATGGTTCAATAAAATGTGAAGCAGCCGCTTCAGGGTGGGATTGTGGATTTTCCTGCCCCCCCGCCCCCCTCTCATTTCCCTTTTGATTGTGAGTTTTATTTTAAACGGTCAGACAGAAACTTAGAGAGAGCATTTCAATCCAGATTCACCTCGAGGGAGAGAAACAGAGCAGAGATCAGGACAGGTTATCCAGAGACAGGAGCAGAGACGGGGTATTGGACAGATATAGATCTGGGGGAAGTGTGTAGGAGACGGAGAGGGAGAAACAGAGTGAGGGGAGAGAGGTGACTGATAGAAGTGGGAACTTCATTGGGGCCTCCTGTGTTTATTCACTGGCCTGTCTCTGGAGTAAAGCCCCCAGAATGCTTTGATGTGTTTAATAAATTCAATATCGGGACAGTCAGGAGGCAGTTGGAAGTTCATTGCATTTGAAACGTGTTCCCATTTTGTCAGGGTTTAATAATGAGGAGGTGAAAATGAATGTTTCCCCCACCCCCCCCAGTGAGATTGTGAATTTCAGCAAGTCCTGGGATCTTGCTGTGCCTTTTATTGTTTATAATCAGCTTTTGTTTTGTGTTTAATCAAATTTCACTTTATTTTCTCTTTCTCTCTTCCAAGGAGAATTCCTTTGGAAACTTTGGCGATGCAGAGAGCGAATAGTTTTCCCGTGAGGAATCCTCGGACAAGAGCTATAACCAGAGAGAAAAATATTAATAAAAGTCCCCGTGTCTTTGTCGTTCATTTTTATTCACAGATAGACTGGTGGGGCTTTTACACGGAGGGTTAGTGGTCTGTGTGTCAGGGGGAGGGGGCATTCCCAGTGATCCCTGCTCCAATGTAATCCCACAGATTTCAATCCCTCTCCCTGAAGCTCTGTGCAACTCCCCCATCCTCAGAACTGTTTCTCCACATCTTTCCAATCCCGGTCTCTCCCCATCCTTTATACCTCAGCCTCTCACAATGGCAGCATCTTTCCCTTTTTCTCTCCTTCTCTCTATCTTTCACTCTCTCTCTGAAACTTTGTCACTCTGTCTTGCCAAAGCCCCACTTTCTATTTATCTCGACATCTCACTTTGTATCTCAGCCTCTCCGTCTCTCTCTCTCTCTGTGGATCATTTTATCTCAATCACAGCAGCCTCCTCTCCGTCTCTCTCTCTCTATCTCTGCTCCCCCCTCTGTCTATCTCTGCTCCCTCTCTGTGACTCATTCTGTCTGAAGTACAGCAGCATTCTCTCTCAATCCCCATCTCTATATCTTTTCACAATAACTTCATTGCAGTGTTAATGTAAGCCTACTTGTGATTAACAAATAAAATTTTAACATTAACTCTGCTTTTATTTGTCTCTTATCTCTCTCTCTATCGCTTCCCTCTCTCTATCTGCTTCCCCCTCTCTCTGATCTCTGCTTCCTTCTCTGTGAATCAGTCTGAATTACAGTCGCATCCTCCCCATCTCCATCTCTCTGATCTCTGCTTCCCCCTCTCTGTGAATCATTCTGTCTGAATTACAGCAGCATTCTCTCTATCTCCATATCTCTACTTCTCTGTCTCTTATATCTCTCTCTCTCTCTGCTCTCTCGTGGGGGACGGGCCAGATCACGGGTTTGCTGTTCACAAGCAGCAAGGGCCCAGGAACGCAGAGGGAGGGAATCGGGGGCAATTCAGAGGGATTCAGCACTGCTGAAAGGGCTGACCAGAGTCAGGGGTTATCAGAGAAAGGGGGCAATGGAGGAGGGGGGAGGGGGAATCAGACAGGGGGTCTGTTGTACAGGATGGGGGTGGGGGAT
>NW_027590251.1:525000-545000 GCF_964213995.1 Mustelus asterias
GGTTAGATACAGAGTAAAGCTCGCTGTACACTATCCCCATCAAACACTCTCAGGACATGTACAGCACGGGTTTCGAGACAGAGTGAAGCTCCCTCGACACTGTCCCCATCAAACACTCCCAGGACAGGGACAGCACGGGGTGAGATTCAGAGTGAAGCTCCCTATACACTGTCCCCATCAAATAATCCAATGACAGATACAGCATGGTGCTAGATTAAAGGAAAAGCTGCCTCCACATTGTGCACATCAAACACACCCAGGACAGGTACAGCACGGGGTTAGATACAGCTCAAATCTTCCTCTCCATTTTGCCCATCATTGTGTGTGTGTGTGTGTGATAGAGAGAGTGTGTGTGTGTGAGAGAGAGTGTGTGTGTGAGAGAGAGTGTGTCTGTGTGTGAGAGAATGTGTGTGTGAGAGAGAGGGTCTGTGTGTGTGTGAGAGAGAGTGTGTGTACGAGAGAGTGGGTGTGAGATAGAGTGTGTGCGAGAGAGAGAGAGTGTGCGAGAGAGAGAGAGTGTGCGAGAGAGTGTGTGCGAGAGAGAGAGTGTGTGCGTGAGAGAGAGTGTGTGCGTGAGAGAGAGTGTGTGCGTGAGAGAGAGTGTGTGCGTGAGAGAGAGTGTGTGCGTGAGAGAGAGTGTGTGCGTGAGAGAGAGTGTGTGCGTGAGAGAGAGGGTGTGTGTGTGAGAGAGTGTGTGAGAGAGAGAGTGTGTGTGAGAGAGAGAGAGTGTGTGTGAGAGAGAGTGTGTGCGAGAGAGAGAGAGTGTGTGTGTGAGAGAGAGTGTGTGTGTGAGAGAGTGTGTGTGAGAGAGAGTGTGTGTGAGAGAGAGTGTGTGTGTGAGAGAGAGACAGAGTGTGTGTGAGAGAGAGAGGTGTGTGTGTGAGAGAGACTGTGTGTGAGAGAGAGTGTGTGTGTGTGTGAGAGAGAGAGTGTCTGTGTGTGAGAGAGAGAGTGTCTGTGTGTGAGAGAGTGTGTGAGAGAGTGTGTGTGTGTGTGAGAGAGTGTGTGAGAGACAGAGTGTGTGTGAGTGAGAGAGACCGTGTGTGTGAGAGAGAGAGGGTGTGTGTGAGAGAGGGCGTGTGTGAGAGAGTGTGTGTGTGTGAGAGAGTGTGTGTGTGTGAGAGAGTGTGTGTGTGTGTGTGTGTGAGAGAGTGTGTGCGAGAGAGAGTGTGTGCGAGAGAGAGTCTGTCTGTGTGAGAGAGAGAGAGTGTGTGCGAGAGAAAGACTGTGTGTGTGAGAGAGTGTGTGTGTGAGAGAGTGTGTGTGTGAGAGAGTGTGTGTGTGAGAGAGTGTGTGTGTGTGTGTGAGAGTGTGTCTGTGAGTGAGAGTATATGTTTGAGAGAGTGTATGTGTGAGAGAGTGAGTGTATGTGAGTGAGAGACTGTGTGCATGTGTGTGAGAGTGTGTCAGTGAGAGAGAGTGTATGTGTGAGAGAGTGAGTGCATGTGTGTGAGAGTGTCAGTTGGAGATAATGCATGGGTGAGAGTGTGTGAGCGTGAAAGTGTGTGTGAGAGAATGTGTGTGAGAGAGAAAGTGTGTGTGACAGAGAGAAAGAGCATGTGTGTGAGTGAGAGAGTGCGTAAGAGATAGTGTATGTGTGTGTGAGAGACAGAGAGAGCATGTGTGTGTGTGTGTGTGTGTGTGTGTGTCTGAGAGTGTGCAAGGAGAGCGTGTGTGTGACCTGATCTTCCTCGACAGTCTATCAGTAACTGAAACACGGGATTAGATGCAAAGTAAAGCTCCCTCGACACTGTTCCCATCAAACACTCCCAGGAAAGGTACAGGTACAGCACAGAGTTCGATACAGAGTAAAGCTCTCTCTACACTGTTCCCATCAAACACTCCCAGGACAGACACAGCACAGAGTTTGATACAGAGTAAAGCTTCCTCTGCACTGTCCCCATCCAACACACCCAGGACAGATACAGCACGGGGTTAGATACAGAGTAAAGCTCCCTCTACACTGTCCCCATCAAACACTCCCAGGACAGGTACAGCACAGGGTTAGATACAGATTAAAGCTCACTGTACACTGTCCCCATCAAAACAGTCCCAGTACAGATACAGCACGGGGTTAGATATAGAGTAAAGCTCCCTCGACACTGTCCCCATCAAACAAACCAAGGACAGATACAGCACGGGGTTAGATACAGAGTAAATCTCCCTCTGCACTGTCCCCAACAAACACTCCCAGGACAGATACAACACGGGGTTAGATCCAGAGTAAATCTCCCTCTGCACTGTTCCCAACAAACACTCCCCGAACAGTTACAGCACGGGGTTAGATACAGAGTAAAGCTCCCTCTACACTGTCCCCATCAAACACTCCCAGGACAGGTACAGCACGGGGTTAGATACAGAGTAAAGCTCTCGCTACACTGTCCCCATCAATACTCCCAGGACAGGTCCAGCACGGGGTTAGATACAGATTAAAGCTCACTGTACACTGTCCCCATCAAACAGTCCCAGAACAGATACAGCACGGGGTTAGACATAGAGTAAAGCTCCCTCTACACTGTCCCCATCAAACACTCCCAGGACAGGTGCAGCACGGGGTTAGATACAGAGTAAAGCTCCCTCTACACTGTCCCCATCAAACAAACCAAGGACAGGTACAGCACGGGTTTAGATACAGAGTAAAGCTCCCTCGACACTGTCCCCATCAAACACTCCCAGGGCAGGGACAGCATGGGTTAGATACAGAGTAAAGCTCCCTCTGCACTATCCCCATCAAACACTCCAAGGACAGATACAGCAGGGGGTTAGATACAGAGTAAAGCTCCCTCTACACTGTCCCCATGAAACACTCCCATGACAGATACAGCAAGTGGTTAGATGTAGAGTAAAGCTCCCTCGACACTGTCCCCATCAAACACTCCCAGGACAGGTACAGCATGGGGTTAGATACAGAGTAAATCTACCTGAACACTGTCCCCATCAAACACTCCCGGAACAGACACAGCACGGGGTGAGATACAGATTAAATCTCCCTCGACACTGTCCCCATCAAACACTCCCAGGACAGTTACAGCACGGGGTGAGATACAGATTAAATCTCCCTCGACGCTGTCCTCTTCAAACACTCCCAGGACAGGTACAGCACGGGGTTAGATACAGATTAAATCTCCCTCTACACTGTCCCCATCAAACTCGCCCAGCACAGGTACAGCACGGGGTTAGATACAGAGTAAAGCTCCCTCGACACTGTCCCCATCAAACACTCCCACAACAGATACAGCACGGGGTTAGATACAGAGTAAAGCTCCCTCGACACTGTCCCCATCAAACACTCCCAGGACAGGTACAGCACGGAGTTAGATACAGAGTAAAGCTCCCTCGACACTGTCCCCATCAAACACTCCCACCACAGATACAGCACGGGGTTAGATACAGAGTAAAGCTCCCACTTCACTGTCCTCATCTAACACTCCCAGGACATATACAGCACAGGGTTAGATACAGAGTAAAGTTCCCTCTACACTATCCCCATCAAACACTCCCAGGACAGGAGAGCACGGGTTTAGATACAGAGTGAAGCTACCTATACACTGTGCCCATCATATAATCCAATGACAGACACAGCATGGTGCTAGATTAAAGGAAAAGCTGCCTCCACATTGTGCACATCAAACACACCCAGGACAGGTACAGCACGGGGTTATATACAGCTCAAATCTTCCTCTACATTTTGCCCATCGTTGTGTGTGTGAGAGAGAGAGAGTGTGTGTGTGTGTGAGAGAGAGTGTGTGTGTGAGAGAGAGTGTGTGTGTGAGAGAGAGTGTGTGTGAGAGAGAGTGTCTGTGTGAGAGAGAGAGGTGTGTGTGTGAGAGAGACTGTGTGTGAGAGAGAGTGTGTGTGTGTGTGAGAGAGAGTTTGTGTGTGAGAGAGAGCGAGTGTGTGTGTGAGAGAGTGTGTGTGTGTGTGAGAGAGTGTGTGAGAGACAGAGTGTGTGTGAGTGAGAGAGACCGTGTGTGTGAGAGAGAGTGAGAGAGAGGGCGTGTGTGAGAGAGTGTGTGTGTGTGAGAGAGTGTGTGTGTGTGTGTGTGTGAGAGCGTGTGCGTGAGAGAGAGTCTGTCTGTGTGAGAGAGAGAGAGTGTGTGCGAGAGAAAGAGTGTGTGTGTGTGAGAGTGTGTGTGTGAGTGAGAGTGTGTGTGTGAGTGAGAGTGTGTTTGTGAGAGAGAGTGTGTGTGTGTGAGAGTGTGTGTGTGAGTGAGAGTGTGTGTGTGAGTGAGAGTGTGTGTGTGAGAGAGAGTGTGTGTGTGAGTGAGAGTGTGTGTGTGAGAGAGAGTGTGTGTGTGAGTGAGAGTGTGTGTGTGAGTGAGAGTGTGTGTGTGAGTGAGAGTGTGTGTGTGAGAGAGAGTGTGTGTGTGAGTGAGAGTATATGTTTGAGATAGAGTGTATGTGTGTGAGAGTGAGTGTATGTGAGTGAGAGACTGTGTGCATGTGTGTGAGAGTGTGTCAGTGAGAGAGAGTGCATGGGTGAGAGTGTGTGAGCGTGAAAGTGTGTGACAGAGAGAAAGTGTGTGAGAGAGAAAGTGTGTGTGACAGAGAGAAAGAGCATGTGTGTGAGTGAGAGAGTGCGTAAGAGATAGTGTATGTGTGTGTGAGAGACAGAGAGAGCATGTGTGTGTGTGAGAGACAGAGAGAGCATGTGTGTGTGTGTGTGTGTGTGTGTATCTGAGAGTGTGTAAGGAGAGCGTGTGTGTGACCTGATCTTCCTCTACAGTCTATCAGTAACTGAAACACGGGATTAGATGCAAAGTAAAGCTCCCTCGACACTGTTCCCATCAAACACTCCCAGGAAAGGTCTTGAAATCTCCACTCATGTTGCTAATTCTGCCAAGACAGAAACAGAAAGAGTGTTTGAATTCTCCGTGATTAGACCCCTTAACGATAAACAACATGGTGGATGAGAGGGATAGAGAGAGAGAGGAAGAGAGAGAGATGGAGCGATGGAGAGTAACAGAGAGATAGGGAGAGGGAGCAATGCAGAGAGTAACAGTTAGACAGTGAGGAATAGAGATTAATTCAGATGGATAGTGAGTGACAGGGGAGTCCGAGACGCTACATAAGCAAGGTAAAGATTTGAAAATGGAGGAGTGTTTCTTACCCACTTTTAAAAGACAATCCACACTCACACCAGTCACATTTCACACTCTCTGCTCAGTCCTGTGTTGGGGGGTGTTGAGTGTGGGATCAGTGTTTGCTTATCTCAAACCGCACTGATATTCCCAACAAGGGCAAGAGGTTTCAGTGTTTTAAAATGTAAACATTTAAAAACAAAAGCAGACAAGATTTGGTTAAATCTCACGGGATCCAGGGTGAGGTAGCCAAATGGATATAAAATAGGCTTGATGACAGAAGACAGAGGGTGGTTGTAGAGGGTTGTTTTTTTGGTCAAACTGGGGGCCTGTGACCAGCGGGGTGCCTCAGGGATCGGTGCTGGGTCCACTGTTATTTGTCATTTATATTAATGATTTGGATGAGAATTTAGGAGGCATGGTTTGTAAGTTTGCAGTTGACACCAAGATTTGTGGCATAGTGGACAGTGAAGAAGGTTATCTCGGGTTGCAATGGGATCTTGATCAATTGGGCCAGTGGGTTGTTGAATGGCAGATGGAGTTTAATTTAGATAAATGCGAGGTGATACATTTTGGTGGATCGAACCAACACAGGACTTACTCAGTTAATGGTAGGGTGTTGGTGAGAGTTACAGAACAAAGAGATCTCGGGGTACAGATTGATAGCTCCTTGAAAGTGGAGTCACAGGTGGATAGAGTGGTGAAGAAGGCATTCCACATGCTTGGTTTCATTGGTCAGAACATTGAACACAGGAGTTGGGACGTCTTGTTGAAGATGTACAAGACATTGGTAAGACCACACTTGGAATGCTGTGTATTGTTCTGGTAACCCTTATAGAAAGGAGATTATTAAGCTAGAAAGTGTGCAGAAAAGAATTACTCGGATGCTATGGGGTCCTGATGGTTTGAGTTATAATGAGAGGCTGGATACTCTGGGACTTTTTTCCCCTTGAGTTGGCTTAGTGGTGTTCTTCTAGAGGTCTCTCAAATAATGAGGGCATGGATACAGCAGCTTTATAGAACCTTAGTTAGGCCGCACTTGGAATATAGTGTTCAATTCTGATCGACACACTACCAGAAAGATGTGGAGAATTTGGAGAGGGTTCAGAAAAGATTTACCAGGATGTTGCCTGGTATGGAGGGCATTAGCTCTGAGGAGAGATTGGAGAAACTTGGTTTGTTCTCACTGGAACGACGGAGGTTGAGGGGAGACCTGATAGAATTCTACAAGATTATGAGGGGCATGGACAGAGTGGATAGTCAGAAGCTTTTTACCAGGGTGGAAGATTCAAAATCTAGGGGGCACAGGTTTAAGGTGTGAGGGGCAAGGTTTAAAGGAGATGTACAAGGCAAGTTTTTTTACACAGAGGGTGGTGGGTGCCTGGAACTCGCTGCCGGGGGAGGGAGTGGAAGCAGATACGATAGTGAGTTTTACGGAGTGTCTGGACAAATACATGAATAGGATGGGAATAGAGGGATACGGTCCCCGGAAGGGTAGGGGGTTTTAGTTCAGTCGGGCAGCATGGTTGGTCCAGGCTTGGAGGGCCGAAGGGACTGTTCCTGTGCTGTAATTCTCTTTGTTCTTTGAGAAGCTCGTCAACATCTTTTCCAAAAGGGAGGGGAGTCTAAAACTAGAAGACATAGGTTTAAGGTGAGAGGGGAGAGGGTCCAGAGGGCAATTCTTTTCACACATAGGGTGGTGAGGGATTGGAACAAGCTGCCAGAGGTCGTAGTAGAAGCGGATACAATTTCATATTTTAAAAAGCATTTAGACAGTTATTCTGGTAAGATTGGTGTGGAGGGATTTGGGCCAAACGCAAGGCATTTGATACGAGCTTAATGGTAAAAACAGGGTGGCAGGGAAAAGTTGGGCCAAAGGGCCCATTTGTATCTGAGCTCTGTTTTCTGCCCGGAAACCATTTCTCAATCCATCCCAGTATTTTCCAAATTTGTGGATTGGACACAGTAAATTGCCGATTCCTGTCCAAAGCTGTGTTGGTTCGGTGGATTAAGGTAAATGTGTGGGGTTACGGGGATAGGGCTGGGTCAAGGGCCTTGGTAAGATACTGTGTCAGAGAGTCAGTACAGACTCGATGGGCTGAATGGTCTCCTTCTGCACTGCAGGGATTCTGTGACTCTGTTATTAAGATCCCTTTGTCATTTGAAGCTTCCAGCTAAAATGCTGACAATGCTGCCTATTTCTGTGCACTTTGGCAAACGTTCTGTCTCATCACCGGGCGACACGGTGGCACAGTGGTTAGCACTGCTGACTCACAGCGCCAGGGATCTGGGTTCGATTCCCCGCCTCGAGTGACTGTCTGTGTGGAGTTTGCACGTTTGCTAAATTGCCCCTTAGTGTCAGGGGGATTCGGGCCTGGGTGGGATTACTGTCGGGGCAGGCTTGTTGGGCTGAATGGCCTCATTCTGCAGTGTAGGAATTCTATGACTCTTGGATCTTAAATGGTTGATAAAGAGTGAAACTGAGACACAAACTGGGGCTTGGCAGCAGCAGACAGAATGGGAATCATTGCATCCTGCAGGGATTTTTATTACAGAATCAATTTCAGAAAATTTACAACTCAAAATCCACAACAGCAAAGTGTGGGATTGCAAACTTGGAATGATTAGCCCAGGGCTAAAGTTTAAAAGCTACAGATTGACATTCAGAAACAAGAGATGGCCTCACATCTTCAATTCTGTGATTGTCCCCCATCTCCTGCTCTGAATATTACAAAATCTCTGCCCCCTTCATGCGTCTGGAGACTTTGAAAGTTACGCAGACATTGGTAAAACGTTCCTTTATCTCAAGGCATCTCCTGTGAAATACTCAACTTCTGCAAAGAGACACAATCTAATTGACACTTTCTGAATCTCCTTTCAAACTACCTCCCAACCCCATTGTGCAGGATGCAGGAATGTCACCTTTTGTCACATTCCCCAACACAATTGTTGACACGTTTTCGGGACAGGAAAAGTAGATTCAACTGACAGATTCTGAGCCCCAGGTTGAATCTTTAAGATGTAAAAATGAACTGAAAGCCCAGGTCTCTCTGTTCCTGCAACTATTTTAACATTGACCCATTGATTTTAAATTGCTTCTCCTGTGTGTAAAATACCATCCATCAACTTCAGGTTTGAACATTAATAAGCGACTGAGCATCAACTGTGAATTATAGAAGGTAGTTCCAAACTAATATCACACCTGGTGTGGCAAAGTGTTCCTGAATTTCACTCCGAAAAGTCTAAAACCCTAAACATTGTCTAAAATCCAATGTCCCCCAAGTCCTGTCCCCATCAAACACTCCCAGGACAGGTACAGCACAGGGTTAGGTACAGAGTATAGCTCCCTGGACACTGTCCCCATTAAACACTCCCAGGAAAAATACAGCACGGGGTTCAATAGAGAGTAAAGGTCCCTCGACACTGTCTCCATCAAACACTCGCAGGACAGGGACAGCACGGGGTTCGATACAGAGTAAAGCTCCCTCTCCACTATCCCCATAAAACACTTCCAGGAGAGATACAGCATGGTGTTAGATACAGAGCAAAACTCCCTCTACACTGTCCCCCATCAAACACACACAGGACAGGTTCAGCACGTGTTTAGATAGAGTGAAGCTCCCTATACACTGTCCCCATCAAACACTCCCAGGACAGGTACAGCACGGGGTTAGATACAGAGTAAAGCTCCCTCTATACTGTCCCCCATCAAACACTCCCAGGACAGGTACAGCACGGGGTTCGATACAGAGTAAAGCTCCCTCTCCACTGTCCCCATAAAACACTTCCAGGAGAGATACAGCACGGGGTTAGATACAGAGCAAAGCTCCCTCTACACTGTCCCCATAAAACACTTCCAGGAGAGATACGTTTGATAAGGTTCACCATGGTAGGCTTCTGCAGAAAATGCAGATGTATGGGATTGGGGGTGATCTAGGAAATTGGATCAGGAATTGGCTAGCGGATAGGAAACAGAGGGTGGTGGTTGATAGTAAATATTCATCATGGAGTGCGGTTACAAGTGGTGTACCTCAGGGATCTGTTTTGGGGCCACTGCTGTTTGTAATATTAATTAATGATCTGGATGAGGGTATAGTTGGGTGGATTAGCAAATTTGCTGATGACACCAAAGTCGGTGGTGTGGTAGACAGTGAGGAAGGGTGTCGTAGTTTGCAGGAAGACTTAGACAGGTTGCAAAGTTGGGCCGAGAGGTGGCGGATGGAGTTTAATGCGGAGAAGTGTGAGGTAATTCACTTTGGTAGGAATAACAGATGTGTTGAGTATAGGGCTAACGGGAGGACTTTGAATAGTGTGGAGGAGCAGAGGGATCTAGGTGTATGTGTGCATAGATCCCTGAAAGTTGGGAATCAAGTAGATAAGGTTGTTAAGAAGGCATATGGTGTCTTGGCGTTTATTGGTAGGGGGATTGAATTTAGGAGTCGTAGCGTTATGTTGCAACTGTACACAACTCTGGTGCGGCCGCACTTGGAGTACTGTGTGCAGTTCTGGTCCCCACATTACAGGAAGGATGTGGAGGCTTTGGAGAGGGTGCAGAGGAGGTTTACCAGGATGTTGCCTGGTATGGAGGGGAGATCCTATGAGGAGAGGCTGAGGGATTTGGGATTGTTTTCGCTGGAAAGGCGGCGGCTAAGAGGGGATCTTATTGAAACATATAAGATGATTAGAGGTTTAGATAGGGTGGATAGTGATAGCCTTTTTCCTCTGATGGAGAAATCCAGCACGAGGGGGCATGGCTTTAAATTGAGGGGGGGTAGTTATAGAACCGATGTCAGGGGTAGGTTCTTTACCCAGAGGGTGGTGAGGGATTGGAATGCCCTGCCAGCATCAGTAGTAAATGCGCCTAGTTTGGGGGCGTTTAAGAGATCCGTAGATAGGTTCATGGACGAAAAGAAATTGGTTTAGGTTGGAGGGTCACAGTTTTTTTTTTTAACTGGTCGGTGCTACATCGTGGGCCGAAGGGCCTGTTCTGCGCTGTAATGCTCTATGTTCTATGTTCTATGTTCCACATTGTGCACATCAAACACACCCAGGACAGGTACAGCACGGGGTTAGATACAGCTCAAATCTTCCTCTCCATTTTGCCCCATCATTCTGTGGGTGTGTGTGTGAGAGAATGTGTGTGTGAGAGAGAGTGTGTGTATGTGTGAGAGAGTGTGTGTGAGAGAGAGAGTGTGTGTGAGAGAGAGAGTGTGTGCGAGAGAGAGAGTGTGTGCGAGAGAGAGAGTGTGTGCGAGAGAGAGAGAGTGTGTGCGAGAGAGAGTGTGTGTGCGAGAGAGAGTGTGTGTGCGAGAGAGAGAGCGTGTGCGTGAGAGAGAGTGTGTGTGTGAGAGAGTATATGTTTGTGAGTGTATGTGTGAGAGAGAGTGTGTGTGAGAGAGATAGAGTGTGTGAGAGAGAGAGTGTGTGCGAGAGAGAGTGTGTGTGTGTGAGAGAGAGTGTGTGTTTGAGAGAGAGTGTGTGCGAGAGAGAGTGTGTGTGAGAGAGAGACTGTGCGTGAGAGAGAGTGTGTTAGAGAGAGTGTGTGTGTGAGAAAGAGTGTGTGTGTGAGAGACAGGCTGTGTGTGAGAGACAGGCTGTGTGTGAGAGAGTGTGTGAGAGTGTGTGTGCGAGAGAGAGAGTGTGTGTGTGAGAGAGAGTGCGTGTGAGTGAGAGTGTGTGTGTGAGAGAGAGTGTGTGTGTGTGAGAGTGTGTGTGAGAGTGAGAGTGTGTGGGAGAGTGAGAGTGTGTGTGAGAGAGAAACCGTGTGTGTGAGAGAGCGTGTGTGTGTGTGAGAGAGAGAGTGTGTGTGAGAGAGAGAATGTGTGTGAGAGAGAGTGTGTGTGTGTGAGAGAGGGAGTTTTCGAGAGAGAGTTTTCGAGAGAGAGAGTGTGTGTGTGTGTGTGAGAGAGTGTGTGTGTGTGAGAGAGAGAGTTTTCGAGAGAGTGTGTGCGAGAGAGAGAGTGTGTGTGAGAGAGACCGTTTGTGTGAGAGAGAGTGTGTGTGAGAGAGAGAGTGTGTGTGAGAGAGAGAGTGTGTGTGAGAGAGAGAGTGTGCGAGAGTGTGTGTGTGAGAGAGTGTGTGTGTGAGAGAGAGTGTGTGTGTGAGAGAGAGAGTGTGTGTGAGAGAGAGTGTGTGTGTGAGAGAGAGAGAGTGTGTGTGAGAGAGAGAGAGAGTGTGTGTGAGAGAGTGTGTGTGTGTGTGTGTGAGAGAGAGTGTGTGTGTGAGAGACATAGAGTGTGTGCGAGAGCGAGAGCGTGTGTGTGTCCCCATCAAACAAACCAAGGACAGATACAGCACGGAGTTAGATACAGAGTAAAGCTCCCTCTGCACTGTCCCCAACAAACTCGCCCAGGACAGGTACAGCACGGGGTTAGATACAGAGTAAAGCTCTCGCGATACTGTCCCCAACAAACACTCCCAGGACAGGTACAGCACGGCGTTAGATACAGAGTAAAGCTCCCTCTACACTGTCCCCATCAAACACCCCCCAGGACAGGTACAGCACGGGGTTAGATACAGATTAAAGCTCATTGTACACTGTCCCCATCAAACAAACCAAGGACAGGTACAGCACGGGTTTAGATACAGAGTAAAGCTCCCTCGATACTGTCCCCATCAAACACTCCCAAGACAGGGACAGCATGGATTAGATACAGAGTAAAGCTCCCTCTGCACTATCCCCATCAAACACTCCCAGGACAGATACAGCAAGTGGTTAGATGTATAGTAAAGCTCCCTCGACACTGTCCCCATCAAACACTCCCAGGACAGGTACAGCATGGGGTTAGATACAGAATAAATCTCCCTCTACACTGTCCCCATCAAACACTCCCAGGACAGGTACAGCAGGGGACTAGATACAGAGTAAAGCTCCCTCTACACTGTCCCCATCAAACTTGCCCAGCACAGGTACTGCACGGGGTTAGACACAGAGTAAAGCTCACTCGACACTGTCCCCATCAAACACTCCCACGACAGATACAGCAAGTGGTTAGATATAGAGTAAAGCTCCCACTTCACTGTCCTCATCAAACACTCCCAGGACATATACAGCACGGGGTTAGATACAGATAAAGCTCCCTCTACACTGTCCCCATCATATAATCCAATGACAGACACAGCATGGTGCTAGATTAAAGGAAAGGCTGCCTCCACATTGTGCACATCAAACAGACCCAGGACAGGTACAGCACGGGGTTAGATACAGCTCAAATCTTCCTCTACATTTTGCCCATCATTGTGTGTGTGTGTGTGTGAGAGAATGTGTGTGTGAGAGAGAGAGAATGTGTGTGTGAGAGAGAGAGAGTGTGTGTGCGTGAGAGAGAGTGTGTGCGTGAGAGAGAGTGTGTGCGTGAGAGAGAGTGTGTGCGTGAGAGAGAGTGTGTGCGTGAGAGAGAGTGTGTGCGTGAGAGAGAGTGTGTGCGTGAGGGAGGGTGTGTGTGTGAGAACGTGTGTGTGTGTGAGAGAGAGTTTGTGTGAGAGAGAGTGTGTGCGAGAGAGAGTGTGCGAGAGAGAGTGTGCGAGAGAGAGAGTGTGTGCGAGAGAGAGTGTGTGCGAGAGAGAGTGTGTGCGAGAGAGAGTGTGTGCGAGAGAGAGTGTGTGCGAGAGAGAGTGTGTGCGAGAGAGAGTGTGTGCGAGAGAGAGTGTGTGCGAGAGAGAGTGTGTGCGAGAGAGAGTGTGTGCGAGAGAGAGTGTGTGCGAGAGAGTGTGTGTGCGAGAGAGAGTGTGTGCGAGAGAGAGTGTGTGCGAGAGAGAGTGTGTGCGAGAGAGAGTGTGTGTGCGAGAGAGAGTGTGTGTGCGAGAGAGAGTGTGTGCGAGAGAGAGTGTGTGCGAGAGAGAGTGTGTGCGAGAGAGAGTGTGTGCGAGAGAGAGTGTGTGCGAGAGAGAGTGTGTGCGTGAGAGAGAGTGTGTGCGTGAGGGAGGGTGTGTGTGTGAGAACGTGTGTGTGTGTGAGAGAGAGTTTGTGTGAGAGAGAGTGTGTGCGAGAGAGAGTGTGCGAGAGAGAGAGTGTGTGCGTGAGAGAGACTGTGTGCGAGAGAGAGAGTGTGTGCGAGAGAGAGTTTGTGCGAGAGAGAGTGTGTGCGAGAGAGAGTGTGTGCGAGAGAGAGTGTGTGCGAGAGAGAGTGTGTGCGAGAGAGAGTGTGTGCGAGAGAGAGTGTGTGCGAGAGAGAGTGTGTGTGCGAGAGAGAGTGTGTGTGCGAGAGAGAGTGTGTGTGCGAGAGAGAGTGTGTGTGCGAGAGAGAGTGTGTGCGAGAGAGAGTATGTGCGAGAGAGAGTGTGTGCGAGAGAGAGTGTGTGCGAGAGAGAGTGTGTGCGAGAGTGTGTGCGAGAGAGAGAGTGTGTGCGAGAGAGAGCGTGTGCGTGAGTGTGTGTGTGCGTGAGAGAGACTGTGTGAGAGACTGAGTGTGTGCGTGAGAGAGACTGTGTGCGTGAGAGAGAGTATATGTTTGAGAGAGAGTGTATATGTGAGAGAGAGAGAGTGTGTGAGAGAGAGAGTGTGCGAGAGTGTGTCTGAGAGAGAGTGTGTGTGTGAGAGAGTGTGTGTGTGTGAGAGAGTGTGTGTGTGAGAGAGTATATGTTTGAGAGAGAGTGTATGTGTGAGAGAGTGTGTGTGTGTGAGAGAGTGTGTGTGTGAGAGAGTGAGTTTATGTGTGTGAGAGAGTGAGTGGATGTGTGTGAGAGTGTGTCAGTTGGAGAGAATGCATGGGTGAGAGTGTGTGAGCGTGAAAGTGTGTGTGAGAGAATGTGTGTGAGAGAGAAAGTGTGTGAGAGAGAAAGTGTGTGTGACAGAGAGGAGGAGCGTGTGTGTGAGTGAGAGAGTGTGTAAGAGATAGTGTATGTGTGTGTGAGAGACAGAGAGAGCATGTGTGTGTGTGTGTGTGTGTGTGTGTGTGTTTCTGAGAGTGTGTAAGGAGAGCGTCTGTGTGACCTGATCTTCCTCTACAGTCTATCAGTAACTGAAACATGGGATTAGATGCAAAGTAAAGCTCCCTCGACACTGTTCCCATCAAACACTCCCAGGAAAGGTACAGGTACAGCACAGAGTTCGATACAGAGTAAAGCTCCCTCGACACTGTCCCCATCCAACACACCCAGGACAGATACAGCACGGGGCGAGATAGAGTAAAGCTTCCTCTACACTGTCCCCATGAAACACACACAGGACAGGTACAGCACGGGGTTAGATACAGAGTAAAGCTCCCTCTACACTGTCCCCATGAAACACACACAGGACAGGTACAGCACGGGGTTAGATACAGAGTAAAGCTCCCTCTACACTGTCCCCATGAAACACACACAGGACAGGTACAGCACGGGGTTAGATACAGATAAAGCTCCCTCTGCACTGTCACTATCAAATAACTATCAAATCTCCACATCATGACGATCAAATATTCCAATGACAGATACAGCATGGGGATAGATACAGGGAAAAGCTGCCACACATCAAACACACCCAGGACAGGTACAGCATCGGGTGAGGTACAGCGTATATCTCCCTCTACACTGTGTGTGTGAGAGAGAGATAGAGTGTGTGTGAGAGAGAGTGTGTGTGTGAGAGAGAATGTGTGTGTGTGAGAGAGAGTGTGTGTGTGAGAGAGAATATGACTTTGTGTGTGTGTGTGAGAGGGAGAGTGTGAGAAAGAGAGCCAATGTGTGATGGAGACAGAGTGCGTCTGAGAGAGTGTGTGTGTCTCTGAGAGTGTGAGAGAGTGTGTGTGTGAGAGAGAGCGTGTGTGTGTGAGAGAGTGTGTGTGTGTGTGTGAGAGAGTGTGTGTGTCTGAGAGTGTGAGAGAGAGTGTGTGTGCGAGAGAGAGAGAGCGTGT
Organism: Mustelus asterias; assembly: GCF_964213995.1. Lineage (NCBI taxonomy): Eukaryota > Metazoa > Chordata > Chondrichthyes > Carcharhiniformes > Triakidae > Mustelus > Mustelus asterias. The sequence continues at coordinate 539,909 of NW_027590251.1, forward strand.
GTGTGAGAGAGAGTGTGTGTGTGTGTGTGAGAGAGTGTGTGTCTGAGTGTGTGAGAGAGTGTGTGTGCGAGAGAGAGAGAGTGTGTGTGTGTGTGAGATTATGTGTGTGTCTAAGAGTGTGTAAGAGAGAGTGTGTGTGTGTGAGATTATGTGTGTGTCTAAGAGTGTGTAAGAGAGAGTGTGTGTGTGAGCTGATCTTTTTCTACAGTCTATCGGTAACTGCAACACGATATTCTGCACCCTTTCCTCTCCTTCTCCCTGTGTACTCTATGTACGGAATGTTTTGTCTGTATAGCGCACAAGAAACAATACTTTTCACTGCATCCCAACACAAATCAATCAAATCAAATCAAATTAACACGGTGAAGTTTGGACCCTGTGGGGTGACAGTTGTCTGAATACAGATTCTATCTTATTGTAACATTCAGGTACCACGTGTACTGAGCTCACCAGCGTTCTGTCTGTATTGTGTGAATCCAGTCTTGAAATATCCACTCATGTTGCTAATTCTGCCAAGACAGAAACAGAAAGAGTGTTTGAATTCTCCGTGATTCGACCCCTTAACGATAAACAACATGGTGGATGAGAGGGATAGAGAGGGAGAGGGAGAGAGAGAGAGGAAGAGAGAGAGATGGAGCGATGCAGAGTAACAGAGAGATAGGGAGAGGGAGCAATGCAGAGAGTAACAGTTAGACAGTGAGGAATAGAGATTAATTCAGATGGATGGTGAGTGACAGGGGAGTCCAAGACGCTACATAAGCAAGGTAAAGATTTGAAAATGGAGGAGTGTTTCTTACCCACTTTTAAAAGACAATCCACACTCACACCAGTCACATTTCACACTCTCTGCTCAGTCCTGTGTTTTGGGGGTGTTGAGTGTGGGATCAGTGTTTGCTTTTCTCAAACCGCACTGATATTCCCAACAAGGGCAAGACGTTTCAGTGTTTAAAAATGTAAACATTTAAAAACAAAAGCAGACAGGATTTGGTTAAATCTCACGGGATCCAGGGTGAGGTAGCCAAATGGATATAAAATAGGCTTGATGACAGAAGACAGAGGGTGGTTGTAGAGGGTTGTTTTTTTGGTCAAACTGGAGGCCTGTGACCAGCGGGGTGCCTCAGGGATCGGTGCTGGGTCCACTGTTATTTGTCATTTATATTAATGATTTGGATGAGAATTTAGGAGGCATGGTTTGTAAGTTTGCAGTTGACACCAAGATTTGTGGCATAGTGGACAGTGAAGAAGGTTATCTCGGGTTGCAATGGGATCTTGATCAATTGGGCCAGTGGGCTGTTGAATGGCAGATGGAGTTTAATTTAGATAAATGCGAGGTGATACATTTTGGTGGATCGAACCAACACAGGACTTACTCAGTTAATGGTAGGGTGTTGGTGAGAGTTACAGAACAAAGAGATCTCGGGGTACAGATTGATAGCTCCTTGAAAGTGGAGTCACAGGTGGATAGAGTGGTGAAGAAGGCATTCCACATGCTTGGTTTCATTGGTCAGAACATTGAACACAGGAGTTGGGACGTCTTGTTGAAGTTGTACAAGACATTGGTAAGACCACACTTGGAATGCTGTGTATTGTTCTGGTAACCCTTATAGAAAGGAGATTATTAAGCTAGAAAGTGTGCAGAAAAGAATTACTCGGATGCTATGGGGTCCTGATGGTTTGAGTTATAATGAGAGGCTGGATACTCTGGGACTTTTTTCCCCTTGAGTTGGCTTAGTGGTGTTCTTCTAGAGGTCTCTCAAATAATGAGGGCATGGATACAGCAGCTTTATAGAACCTTAGTTAGGCCGCACTTGGAATATAGTGTTCAATTCTGATCGACACACTACCAGAAAGATGTGGAGAATTTGGAGAGGGTTCAGAAAAGATTTACCAGGATGTTGCCTGGTATGGAGGGCATTAGCTCTGAGGAGAGATTGGAGAAACTTGGTTTGTTCTCACTGGAACGACGGAGGTTGAGGGGAGACCTGATAGAATTCTACAAGATTATGAGGGGCATGGACAGAGTGGATAGTCAGAAGCTTTTTACCAGGGTGGAAGATTCAAAATCTAGGGGGCACAGGTTTAAGGTGTGAGGGGCAAGGTTTAAAGGAGATGTACAAGGCAAGTTTTTTTACACAGAGGGTGGTGGGTGCCTGGAACTCGCTGCCGGGGGAGGTAGTGGAAGCGGATACGATAGTGAGTTTTACGGAACGTCTGGACAAATACATGGATAGGATGGGAATAGAGGGATATGGTCCCCGGAAGGGTAGGGGGTTTTAGTTCAGTCGGGCAGCATGGTTGGTGCAGGCTTGGAGGGCCGAAGGGACTGTTCCTGTGCTGTAATTCTCTTTGTTCTGTGATAAGCTCGTCAACATCTTTTCCAAAAGGGAGTGGAGTCTAAAACTAGAAGACACAGGTTTAAGGTGAGAGGGGAGAGGGTCCAGAGGGCAATTCTTTTCACACATAGGGTGGTGAGGGATTAGAACAAGCTGCCAGAGGTCGTAGTAGAAGCGGATACAATTTTATATTTTAAAAAGCATTCAGACAGTTATTCTGGTAAGATTGGTATGGAGGGATTTGGGCCAAACGCAAGGCATTTGATACGAGCTTAATGGTAAAAACTGGGTGGCAGGGAAAAGTTGGGCCAAAGGGCCCATTTGTATCTGAGCTCTGTTTTCTGCCCGGAAACCATTTCTCAATCCATCCCAGTATTTTCCAAATTTGTGGATTGGACACAGTAAATTGCCGTTTCCTGTCCAAAGCTGTGTTGGTTCGGTGGATTAAGGTAAATGTGTGGGGTTACGGGGATAGGGCTGGGTCAAGGGCCTTGGTAAGATACTGTGTCAGAGAGTCAGTACAGACTCGATGGGCTGAATGGTCTCCTTCTGCACTGCAGGGATTCTGTGACTCTACTATTAAGATCCCTTTGTCATTTGAAGCTTCCAGCTAAAATGCTGACAATGCTGCCTATTTCTGTGCACTTTGGCAAATGTTCTGTCTCATCACCGGGTGACACGGTGGCACAGTGGTTAGCACTGCTGACTCACAGCGCCAGGGATCTGGGTTCGATTCCCCGCCTCGAGTGACTGTCTGTGTGGAGTTTGCACGTTTGCTAAATTGCCCCTTAGTGTCAGGGGGATTCGGGCCTGGGTGGGATTACTGTCGGGGCAGGCTTGTTGGGCTGAATGGCCTCATTCTGCAGTGTAGGAATTCTATGACTCTTGGATCTTAAATGGTTGATAAAGAGTGAAACTGAGACACAAACTGGGGCTTGGCAGCAGCAGACAGAATGGGAATCATTGCATCATTGGAATGATTAGCCCAGGGCTAAAGTTTAAAAGCTACAGATTGACATTCAGAAACAGGAGATGGCCTCACATCTTCAATTCTGTGATTGTCTGCCATCTCCTGCTCTGAATATTACAAAATCTCTGCCCCCTTCATGCGTCTGGAGACTTTGAAAGTTACGCAGACATTGGTAAAACGTTCCTTTATCTCAAGTCATCTCCTGTGAAATACTCAACTTCTGCAAAGAGACACAATCTAATTGACACTTTCTGAATCTCCTTTCAAACAACCTCCCAACCCCACTGTGCAGGATGCAGGAATGTCACCTTTTGTCACATTCCCCAACACAATTGTTGACACGTTTTCGGGACAGGAAAAGTAGATTCAACTGACAGATTCTGAGCCCCAGGTTGAATCTTTAAGATGTAAAAATGAACTGAAAGCCCAGGTCTCTCTGTTCCTGCAACTATTTTAACATTGACCCATTGATTTTAAATTGCTTCTCCTGTGTGTAAAATACCATCCATCAACTTCAGGTTTGAACATTAATAAGCGACTGAGCATCAACTGTGAATTATAGAAGGTAGTTCCAAACTAATATAACACCTGGTGTGGCAAAGTGTTCCTGAATTTCACTCCGAAAAGTCTAAAACCCTAAACATTGTCTAAAATCCAATGTCCCCCAAGTCCTGTCCCCATCAAACACTCCCAGGACAGGTACAGCACAGGGTTAGGTACAGAGTATAGCTCCCTGGACACTGTCCCCATTAAACACTCCCAGGAAAAATACAGCACGGGGTTCAATACAGAGTAAAGGTCCCTCGACACTGTCTCCATCAAACACTCGCAGGACAGGGACAGCACGGGGTTCGATACAGAGTAAAGCTCCCTCTCCACTATCCCCATAAAACACTTCCAGGAGAGATACAGCATGGGGTTAGATACAGAGCAAAACTCCCTCTACACTGTCCCCCATCAAACACACCCAGGACAGGTTCAGCACGTGTTTAGATAGAGTGAAGCTCCCTATACACTGTCCCCATCAAACACTCCCAGGACAGGTACAGCACGGGGTTAGATACAGAGTAAAGCTCCCTCTATACTGTCCCCCATCAAACACTCCCAGGACAGGTACAGCACGGGGTTCGATACAGAGTAAAGCTCCCTCTCCACTGTCCCCATAAAACACTTCCAGGAGAGATACAGCACGGGGTTAGATACAGAGCAAAGCTCCCTCTACACTGTCCCCCATCAAACACACCCAGGACAGATACAGCACGTGTTTAGATACAGAGTGAAGCTCCCTCTACACTGTCCCCCATCAAACACTCCCAGGACATATACAGCACAGGGTTAGATACAGAGTAAAGCTCCCTCTCCACTATCCCCATCAAACACTCCCAGGACAGGTACAGCACAGGTTTAGATACAGAGTGAAGCTCCCTATACACTGTCCCCATCATATAATCCAATGACAGACACAGCATGGTGCTAGATTAAAGGAAAAGCTGCCTCCACATTGTGCACATCAAACACACCCAGGACAGGTACAGCACGGGGTTAGATACAGCTCAAATCTTCCTCTCCATTTTGCCCCATCATTCTGTGGGTGTGTGTGTGAGAGAATGTGTGTGTGAGAGAGAGTGTGTGTATGTGTGAGAGAGTGTGTGTGAGAGAGAGAGTGTGTGTGAGAGAGAGAGTGTGTGCGAGAGAGAGAGTGTGTGCGAGAGAGAGAGTGTGTGCGAGAGAGAGAGAGTGTGTGCGAGAGAGAGTGTGTGCGAGAGAGAGTGTGTGTGCGAGAGAGAGA
>NW_027590251.1:555000-560000 GCF_964213995.1 Mustelus asterias
CAGGTACCACGTGTACTGAGCTCACCAGCGTTCTGTCTGTATTGTGTGAATCCAGTCTTGAAATATCCACTCATGTTGCTAATTCTGCCAAGACAGAAACAGAAAGAGTGTTTGAATTCTCCGTGATTCGACCCCTTAACGATAAACAACATGGTGGATGAGAGGGATAGAGAGGGAGAGGGTGAGAGGGATAGAGAGGGAGAGGGAGAGAGAGAGAGAGAGAGGAAGAGAGAGAGATGGAGCGATGCAGAGTAACAGAGAGATAGGGAGAGGGAGCAATGCAGAGAGTAACAGTTAGACAGTGAGGAATAGAGATTAATTCAGATGGGTAGTGAGTGACAGGGGAGTCCGAGACGCTACATAAACAAGGTAAAGATTTGAAAATGGAGGAGTGTTTCTTACCCACTTTTAAAAGACAATCCACACTCACACCAGTCACATTTCACACTCTCTGCTCAGTCCTGTGTTTTGGGGGTGTTGAGTGTGGGATCAGTGTTTGCTTTTCTCAAACCGCACTGATATTCCCAACAAGGGCAAGACGTTTCAGTGTTTAAAACTGTAAACATTTAAAAACAAAAGCAGACAGGATTTGGTTAAATCTCACGGGATCCAGGGTGAGGTAGCCAAATGGATATAAAATAGGCTGGATGACAGAAGACAGAGGGTGGTTGTAGAGGGTTGTTTTTTTGGTCAAACTTGAGGCCTGTGACCAGCGGGGTGCCTCAGGGATCGGTGCTGGGTCCACTGTTATTGGTCATCTATATTAATGATTTGGATGGGAATTTAGGAGGCATGGTTTGTAAGTTTGCAGTTGACACCAAGATTTGTGGCATAGTGGACAGTGAAGAAGGTTATCTCGGGTTGCAATGGGATCTTGATCAATTGGGCCAGTGGGCTGTTGAATGGCAGATGGAGTTTAATTTAGATAAATGCAAGGTGATACATTTTGGTGGATCGAACCAACACAGGACTTACTCAGTTAATGGTAGGGTGTTGGTGAGAGTTACAGAACAAAGAGATCTCGGGGGTACAGATTGACAGCTCCTTGAAAGTGGAGTCACAGGTGGATAGAGTGGTGAAGAAGGCATTCCACATGCTTGGTTTCATTGGTCAGAACATGGAATACAGGAGTTGGGACGTCTTGTTGAAGTTGTACAAGACATTGGTAAGACCACACTTGGAATGCTGTGTATTGTTCTGGTCACCCTTATAAAAAGGAGATTATTAAGCAAGAAAGTGTGCAGAAAAGAATGACTGGGATGCTATGGGGTCCTGATGGTTTGAGTTATAATGAGAGGCTGGATACTCTGGGACTTTTTTTCCCTTGAGTTGGCTTAGTGGTGTTCTTATAGAGGTCTCTAAAATAATGAGGGCATGGATACAGCAGCTTTACAGAACCTTAGTTAGGCCGCACTTGGAATATAGTGTTCAATTCTGATCGACACACGACCAGAAAGATGTGGAGAATTTGGAGAGGGTTCAGAAAAGATTTACCAGGATGTTGCCTGGTATGGAGGGCATTAGCTCTGTAGAGAGATTGGAGAAACTTGGTTTGTTCTCACTGGAACGACGGAGGTTGAGGGGCGACCTGATAGAATTCAACAAGATTATGAGAGGCATGGACAGAGTGGATAGTCAGGAGCTTTTTCCCAGGGTTGAAGAGTCAAATACTAGGGGGCACAGGTTTAAGGTGCGAGGGACAAGGTTTAAAGGAGATGTACGAGGCAGGTTTTTTACACAGAGGGTGGTGGGTGCCTGGAACTCGCTGCCAGGGGAGGGAGTGGAAGCAGATACGACAGTGAGTTTTACGGAACGTCTGGACAAATACATGAATAGGATGGGAATAGAGGGATACGGTCCCCGGAAGGGTAGGGGGTCTTAGTTCAGTCGGGCAGCATGGTTGGTGCAGGCATGGAGGGCCGAAGGGACTGTTCCTGTGCTGTAATTCCTGTCCCCATCAAACACTTCCAGGACAGGTACAGCACAGGGTTAGGTACAGAGTAAAGCTCCCTCGACACTGTCCCCATTAAACACTCGCAGGACAGGGACAGCACGGGTTTAGATCCAGAGTGAAGCTCCCTCTACACTGTCCCCATCAAACACTCCCAGGACAGGTACAGCACAGGGTTAGATACAGAGTAAAGCTCCCTCTGCACTATCCCCATCAAACACTCGCAGGACAGGTACAGCACGGGGTTAGATACAGAGTAAAGCTCCCTCTACACTATCCCCATCAAACACTCGCAGGACAGGGACAGCACGGGTTTAGATCCAGAGTGAAGCTCCCTCTACACTGTCCCCATCAAACACTCCCAGGACAGATACAGCACGGGGTTAGATACAGAGTGAAGCTCCCTCGACACTGTCCCCATTAAACACTCGCAGGACAGGGACAGCACGGGGTTAGATACAGAGTGAAGCTCCCTCGACACTGTCCCCATCAAACACTCCCAGGACAGGTACAGCACGGGGGTAGGTACAGAGTAAAGCTCCCTCGACACTGTCCCCATTAAACACTCGCAGGACAGGGACAGCACGGGTTTAGATCCAGAGTGAAGCTCCCTCTACACTGTCCCCATCAAACACTCCCAGGACAGATACAGCACGGGGTTAGATACAGAGTGAAGCTCCCTCGACACTGTCCCCATCAAACACTCCCAGGACAGGTACAGCACGGGGTTAGATACAGAGTGAAGCTCCCTCTACACTGTCCCCATCAAACACTCCCAGGACAGGTACAGCACGGGGTTAGATACAGAGTAAAGCTCCCTCGACACTGTCCCCATCAAACACTCGCAGGACAGGTACAGCACGGGGTTCGATACAGCTCAAATCTTCCTCGACATTTTGCATCATCATTGTGTGTGTGTGTGTGTGTGTGTGAGAGAATGTGTGTGCGAGAGAGAGAGAGTGTGTGTGTGTGTGAGAGAGAGATTGTGTGAGAGAGAGTGTGCGAGAGAGTGTGAGTGTGTGAGAGAGAGAGTGTGTGTGTGAGAGAGTGTGTGTGCGAGAGAGAGAGTGCGAGAGTGAGAGTGTGTGCGAGAGTGAGTGTGTGCGAGAGAGAGTGTGTGCGAGAGAGCGTGTGTGCGAGAGAGAGTGTGTGCGAGAGAGAGTGTGTGCGAGAGAGAGTGTGTGTGTGTGTGAGAGAGATTGTGTGCGAGAGAGTGTGTGCGAAAGTGTGTGTATGAGAGAGAGTGTGTGTATGAGAGAGCGTGTGTGAGAGAGTGTGTGCGAGAGAGTGTGTGCGTGTGAGAGAGAGAGTGTGTGCGAGAGAGCGTGTGCGTGAGAGAGAGAGTGTGTGCGTGAGAGAGAGTGTGTGCGTGAGAGAGAGTGTGTGCGTGAGAGAGAGTGTGTGCGTGACAGAGAGAGAGAGAGTGTGTGTGAGAGACAGTGTGTGCGAGAGTGAGAGTGTGTGTCTGAGAGAGAGTGTGCGTGTGCGAGAGAGAGTGTGTGTGAGAGACAGTGTGTGCGAGAGTGAGAGTGTGTGTGTGAGAGAGAGTGTGCGTGTGAGAGAGAGTGTGTGTGTGTGAGAGAGAGTATATGTTTGAGAGAGTGGATGTATGAGAGAGAGAGTGTATGTGTGAGGGAGAGAGAGTGTATGTGTGTGAGAGAGTGAGTGTATGTGTGTGTGAGAGAGTGAGTGTATGTGTGTGAGAGTGTGACAGTGAGAGAGAATGCGTGGGTGAGAGTGTGTGAGCGTGAAAGTGTGTGTGAGAGAATGTGTGTGAGAGGGAAAGTGTGTGTGAGAGACAGAGAGAGCATGTGTGTGTGTGTGTGTGTGTGTGTGTGTGTCTGAGAGTGTGTAAGGAGAGCGTGTGTGTGACCTGATCTTCCTCTACAGTCTATCAGTAACTGAAACACGGGATTAGATGCAAAATAAAGAGTCTTCACTCCCGCACTCTCACACACATTCTCTCACACACACTCTCTCTCACACACTCTCTCTCACACACTCTCTCTCACACACTCTCTCTCACACACTCTCTCTCACACACTCTCTCTCACACACTCTCTCTCTCACACACTCTCTCTCACACACTCTCTCTCACACACACACACACACTTTCTCACACTATCTCTCTCGCACACACACTCTCTCTCAGTCTCTCTACACTGTTCCCATCCAAAACACCCAGGACAGATACAGCACGGGGTTAGGTACAGAGTAAAGCTCCCTCTACACTGTCCCCATCAAACACTCCCAGGACAGGTACAGCACAGGGTTAGATACAGAGTAAAGCTCTCTCTACACTGTCCCCATCAAACACACCCAGGACAGGTACAGCACGGGGTTAGATACAGATTAAACCTCACTGTACACTCTCCCCATCAAACACTCCCAGGACAGGTACAGCACGGGGTGAGATACAGAGTAAATCTCCCTCTACACTGTCCCCATCCAACACACCCAGGACAGATACAGCACGGGGTGAGATACAGAGTAAAGCTTCCTCTACACTGTCCCCATCAAACACTCCCAGAACAGATACAGCACGGGGTTAGATATAGAGTAAAGCTCCCTCTTCACTGTCTCCATCAAATAAACCAAGGACAGATACAGCACGGGTTTAGATACAGAGTAAAGCTCCCTCTACACTGTCCCCATCAAAACACTCCCAGGACAGGTACAGCACAGGGTTGGATACAGAGTAAAGCTCCCTCGACACTGTCCCCATCAAATCAGTCCCAGAACAGATACAGCACGGGGTTAGATATAGAGTAAATCTCCCTCTACACTGTCCCCATCAAACAAACCAAGGACAGATACAGCACGGGGTTAGATACAGAGTAAAGCTCCCTCTGCACTGGCCCATCAAACACTCCCAGGACAGGTACAGCACGGGTTTAGATACAGAGTAAAGCTCCCTCGATACTGTCCCCATCAAACACTCCCAGGACAGGGACAGCATGGGTTAGATATGGAGTAACGCTCCCTCTACAATATCCCCATCAGACAACCGAGGACAGGTACAGCACGGGGTTAGATACAGAGTAAAGCT
>NW_027590251.1:565000-580000 GCF_964213995.1 Mustelus asterias
GTGTTTGCTTTTCTCAAACCGCAGTGATATTCCCAACAAGGGCAAGACGTTTCAGTGTTTAAACATGTAAACTTTTAAAAACAAAAGCAGACAGGATTTGGTTAAATCTCACGGGATCCAGGGTGAGGTAGCCAAATGAATATAAAATAGGCTGGATGACAGAAGACAGAGGGTGGTTGTAGAGGGTTGTTTTTTTGTCAAACTGGAGGCCTGTGACCAGCGGGGTGCCTCAGGGATCGGTGCTGGGTCCACTGTTATTTGTCATTTATATTAATGATTTGGATGAGAATTTAGGAGGCATGGTTTGTAAGTTTGCAGTTGACACCAAGATTTGTGGCATAGTGGACAGTGAAGAAGGTTATCTCGGGTTGCAATGGGATCTTGATCAATTGGGCCAGTGGGCTGTTGAATGGCAGATGGAGTTTAATTTAGATAAATGCAAGCGGATACATTTTGGTGGATCGAACCAACACAGGACTTACTCAGTTAATGGTAGGGTATTGGTGAGAGTTACAGAACAAAGGGATCTCGGGGTACAGATTGATAGCTCCATGAAAGTGGAGTCACAGGTGGATAGAGTGGTGAAGAAGGCATTCCACATGCTGGGTTTCATTGGTCAGAACATGGAATAGAGGAGTTGGGACGTCTTGTTGGAGTTGTACAAGACATTGGTGAGACCACACTTGGAATGCTGTGTATTGTTCTGGTCACCCTTATAAAAAGGAGATTATTAAGCTAGAAAGTGTGCAGAAAAGAATTACTGGGATGCTATGGGGTCCTGATGGTTTGAGTTATAATGAGAGGCTGGATACTCTGGGACCTTTTTTCCCTTGAGTTAGCTTAGTGGTGTTCTTCTAGAGGTCTCTAAAATAATGAGGGCATGGATATAGCAGCTTTATAGAACCTTAGTTAGGCCGCACTTGGAATATAGTGTTCAATTCTGATCGACACACTATCAGAAAGATGTGGAGAATTTGGAGAGGGTTCAGAAAAGATTTACCAGGATGTTGCCTGGTATGGAGGGCATTAGCTCTGAGGAGAGATTGGAGAAACTTGCTTTGTTCTCACTGGAACGACGGAGGTTGAGGGGCGACCTGATAGAATTCTACAAGATTATGAGGGGCATGGACAGAGTGGATAGTCAGAAGCTTTTTACCAGGGTGGAAGAATCAAAATCTAGGGGGCATAGGTTTAAGGTGTGAGGGGCAAGGTTTAAAGGAGATGTACAAGGCAAGTTTTTTTACACAGAGGGTGGTGGGTGCCTGGAACTCGCTGTCGGGGGAGGCAGTGGAAGCAGATACGATAGTGAGTTTTACGGAACGTCTGGACAAATACATGAATAGGATGGGAATAGAGGGATATGGTCCCCGGAAGGGTAGTGGGTTTTAGTTCAGTCGGGCAGCATGGTTGGTGCAGGCTTGGAGGGCCGAAGGGACTGTTCCTGTGCTGTAATTCTCTTTGTTCTGTGAGAAGCTCGTCAACATCTTTTCCAAAAGGGAGGGGAGTCTAAAACTAGAAGACACAGGTTTAAGGTGAGAGGGGAGAGGGTCCAGAGGGCAATTCTTTTCACACATAGGGTGGTGAGGGATTGGGACAAGCTGCCAGAGGTCGTAGTAGAAGCGGATACAATTTTATATTTTAAAAAGCATTTAGACAGTTATTCTGGTAAGATTGGTGTGGAGGGATTTGGGCCAAACGCAAGGCATTTGATACGAGCTTAATGGTAAAAACTGGGTGGCAGGGAAAAGTTGGGCCAAAGGGCCCATTTGTATCTGAGCTCTGTTTTCTGCCCGGAAACCATTTCTCAATCCATCCCAGTATTTTCCAAATTTGTGGATTGGACACAGTAAATTGCCGTTTCCTGTCCAAAGCTGTGTTGGTTCGTTGGATTAAGGTAAATGTGTGGGGTTACGGGGATAGGGCTGGGTCAAGGGCCTTGGTAAGATACTGTGTCAGAGAGTCAGTACAGACTCAATGGGCTGAATGGTCTCCTTCTGCACTGCAGGGATTCTGTGACTCTGTTATTAAGATCCCTTTGTCATTTGAAGCTTCCAGCGAAAATGCTGACAATGCTGCCTATTTCTGTGCACTTTGGCAAACGTCCTGTCTCATCACCGGGCGACACGGTGGCACAGTGGTTAGCACTGCTGACTCACAGCGCCAGGGATCTGGGTTCGATTCCCCGCCTCGAGTGACTGTCTGTGGGGAGTTTGCACGTTTGCTAAATTGCCCCTTAGTGTCAGGGGGATTCGGGCCTGGGTGGGATTACTGTCGGGGCAGGCTTGTTGGGCTGAATGGCCTCATTCTGCAGTGTAGGAATTCTATGGCTCTTGGATCTTAAATGGTTGATAAATAGTGAAACTGAGACACAAACTGGGGCTTGGCAGCAGCAGACAGAATGGGAATCATTGCATCCTGCAGGGATTTTTATTACAGAATCAATTTCAGAAAATTTACAACTCAAAATCCACAACAGCAAAGTGTGGGATTGCAAACTTGGAATGATTAGCCCAGGGCTAAAGTTTAAAAGCTACAGATTGACATTCAGAAACAAGAGATGGCCTCACATCTTCAATTCTGTGATTGTCTGCCATCTCCTGCTCTGAATATTACAAAATCTCTGCCCCCTTCATGCGTCTGGAGACTTTGAAAGTTACGCAGACATTGGTAAAACGTTCCTTTATCTCAAGGCATCTCCTGTGAAATACTCAACTTCTGCAAAGAGACACAATCTAATTGACACTTTCTGAATCTCCTTTCAAACAACCTCCCAACCCCATTGTGCAGGATGCAGGAATGTCACCTTTTGTCACATTCCCCAACACAATTGTTGACACGTTTTCGGGACAGGAAAAGTAGATTCAACTGACAGATTCTGAGCCCCAGGTTGAATCTTTAAGATGTAAAAATGAACTGAAAGCCCAGGTCTCTCTGTTCCTGCAACTATTTTAACATTGACCCATTGATTTTAAATTGCTTCTCCGGTGTGTAAAATACCATCCATCAACTTCAGGTTTGAACATTAATAAGCGACTGAGCATCAACTGTGAATTATAGAAGGTAGTTCCAAACTAATATCACACCTGGTGTGGCAAAGTGTTCCTGAATTTCACTCCGAAAAGTCTAAAACCCTAAACATGGTCTAAAATCCAATGTCCCCCAAGTCCTGTCCCCATCAAACACTCCCAGGACAGGTACAGCACAGGGTTAGGTACAGAGTATAGCTCCCTGGACACTGTCCCCATTGAACACTCCCAGGAAAAATACAGCACGGGGTTCAATACAGAGTAAAGGTCCCTCGACACTGTCTCCATCAAACACTCGCAGGACAGGGACAGCACGGGGTTCGATACAGAGTAAAGCTCCCTCTCCACTATCCCCATAAAACACTTCCAGGAGAGATACAGCATGGGGTTAGATACAGAGCAAAACTCCCTCTACACTGTCCCCCATCAAACACTCCCAGGACAGGTTCAGCACGTGTTTAGATAGAGTGAAGCTCCCTATACACTGTCCCCATCAAACACTCCCAGGACAGGTACAGCACGGGGTTAGATACAGAGTAAAGCTCCCTCTATACTGTCCCCCATCAAACACTCCCAGGACAGGTACAGCACGGGGTTCGATACAGAGTAAAGCTCCCTCTCCACTGTCCCCATAAAACACTTCCAGGAGAGATACAGCACGGGGTTAGATACAGAGCAAAGCTCCCTCTACACTGTCCCCCATCAAACACACCCAGGACAGGTACAGCACGTGTTTAGATACAGAGTGAAGCTCCCTCTACACTGTCCCCCATCAAACACTCCCAGGACATATACAGCACAGGGTTAGATACAGAGTAAAGCTCCCTCTACACTATCCCCATCAAACACTCCCAGGACAGGTACAGCACAGGTTTAGATACAGAGTGAAGCTCCCTATACACTGTCCCCATCATATAATCCAATGACAGACACAGCATGGTGCTAGATTAAAGGAAAAGCTGCCTCCACATTGTGCACATCAAACACACCCAGGACAGGTACAGCACAGGGTTAGATACAGCTCAAATCTTCCTCTCCATTTTGCCCCATCATTCTGTGGGTGTGTGTGTGAGAGAATGTGTGTGTGAGAGAGAGTGTGTGTATGTGTGAGAGAGTGTGTGTGAGAGAGAGAGTGTGTGTGAGAGAGAGAGTGTGTGCGAGAGAGAGAGTGTGTGCGAGAGAGAGAGTGTGTGCGAGAGAGAGAGAGTGTGTGCGAGAGAGAGAGAGTGTGTGCGAGAGAGAGTGTGTGTGCGAGAGAGAGAGCGTGTGCGTGAGAGAGAGTGTGTGTGTGTGAGAGAGTATATGTTTGTGAGTGTATGTGTGAGAGAGAGTGTGTGTGAGAGAGAGATAGAGTGTGTGAGAGAGAGAGTGTGTGTGCGAGAGAGAGAGCGTGTGCGTGAGAGAGAGTGTGTGTGTGTGAGAGAGTATATGTTTGTGAGTGTATGTGTGAGAGAGAGTGTGTGTGAGAGAGAGATAGAGTGTGTGAGAGAGAGAGTGTGTGCGAGAGAGAGTGTGTGTGTGTGAGAGAGAGTGTGTGTTTGAGAGAGAGTGTGTGCGAGAGAGAGTGTGTGTGAGAGAGAGACTGTGCGTGAGAGAGAGTGTGTTAGAGAGAGTGTGTGTGTGAGAAAGAGTGTGTGTGAGAGAGACAGGCTGTGTGTGAGAGACAGGCTGTGTGTGAGAGAGTGTGTGAGAGAGTGTGTGCGAGAGAGAGAGTGTGTGTGTGAGAGAGTGCGTGTGAGTGAGAGTGTGTGTGTGAGAGAGAGAGTGTGTGTGTGAGAGTGTGTGTGAGAGTGAGAGTGTGTGGGAGAGTGAGAGTGTGTGTGAGAGAGAAACCGTGTGTGTGAGAGAGCGTGTGTGTGTGTGAGAGAGAGAGTGTGTGTGAGAGAGAGAATGTGTGTGAGAGAGAGTGTGTGTGTGTGAGAGAGAGGGTTTTCGAGAGAGAGTTTTCGAGAGAGAGAGAGTGTGTGTGTGTGTGTGAGAGAGTGTGTGTGTGTGAGAGAGAGAGTTTTCGAGAGAGTGTGTGCGAGAGAGAGTGTGTGTGTGAGAGAGACCGTTTGTGTGAGAGAGAGTGTGTGTGAGAGAGAGAGTGTGTGTGAGAGAGAGAGTGTGTGTGAGAGAGAGAGTGTGTGTGAGAGAGAGAGTGTGCGAGAGTGTGTGTGTGAGAGAGTGTGTGTGTGAGAGAGAGAGTGTGTGTGAGAGAGAGAGTGTGTGTGTGAGAGAGAGTGTGTGTGAGAGAGAGAGAGAGTGTGTGTGTGAGAGAGTGTGTGTGTGTGTGTGTGAGAGAGAGTGTGTGTGTGAGAGACATAGAGTGTGTGCGAGAGCGAGAGCGTGTGTGTGTCCCCATCAAACAAACCAAGGACAGATACAGCACGGAGTTAGATACAGAGTAAAGCTCCCTCTGCACTGTCCCCAACAAACTCGCCCAGGACAGGTACAGCACGGGGTTAGATACAGAGTAAAGCTCTCGCGATACTGTCCCCAACAAACACTCCCAGGACAGGTACAGCACGGGGTTAGATACAGAGTAAAGCTCCCTCTACACTGTCCCCATCAAACACCCCCCAGGACAGGTACAGCACGGGGTTAGATACAGATTAAAGCTCATTGTACACTGTGTGTTGATGAAGGTAGGGCAGTTGATGTCATATACATGGATTTTAGTAAGGCGTTTGATAAGGTCCCCCATGGTCGGCTTATGATGAAAGTGAGGAGGTGAGGGATAGAGGGAAAGTTGGCCGATTGGATAGGTAACTGGCTGTCTGACCGAAGACAGAGGGTGGTGGTCGATGGAAAATTTTCGGATTGGAGGCAGGTTGCTAGCGGTGTGCCGCAGGGATCAGTGCTTGGTCCTCTGCTCTTTGTGATTTTTATTAATGACTTAGAGGAGGGGGCTGAAGGGTGGATCAGTAAATTTGCTGATGACACCAAGATTGGTGGAGTAGTGGATGAGGTGGAGGGCTGTTGTAGGCTGCAAAGAGACATAGATAGGATGCAAAGCTGGGCTGAAAAATGGCAAATGGAGTTTAACCCTGATAAATGTGAGGTGATTCATTTTGGTAGGACAAATTTAAATGTGGATTACAGGGTCAAAGGTAGGGTTCTGAAGACTGTGGAAGAACAGAGAGATCTTGGGGTCCATATCCACAGATCTCTAAAGGTTGCCAGTCAAGTGGATAGAGCTGTGAAGAAGGCCTATAGTGTGTTAGCTTTTATTAACAGGGGGTTGGAGTTTAAGAGCCGTGGGGTTATGCTGCAACTGTACAGGACCTTGGTGAGACCACATTTGGAATATTGTGTGCAGTTCTGGTCACCTCACTATAAGAAGGATGTGGAAGCGCTGGAAAGAGTGCAGAGGAGTTTTACCAGGATGCTGCCTGGTTTGGAGGGTAGGTCATATGAGGAAAGGTTGCGGGAGCTCGGGCTGTTCTCTCTGGAGCGGAGGAGGCTGATGGGAGACTTAATAGAGGTGTATAAAATGATGAAGGGGATAGATAGAGTGAACGTTCAAAGACTATTTCCTCGGGTGGATGGAGCTATTACAAGGGGGCATAACTATAGGGTTCGTGGTGGGAGATACAGGACGGATATCAGAGGTAGGTTCTTTACGCAGGGAGTGGTTGGGGTGTGGAATGGACTGCCTGCAGTGATAGTGGAGTCAGACACTTTAGAAACATTTAAGCGGTTATTGGATAGGCACATGGAGCACACCAGGATGATGGGGAGTGGGATAGCTTGATCTTGGTTTCAGATAAAGCTCGGCACAACATCGTGGGCCGAAGGGCCTGTTCTGTGCTGTACTGTTCTATGTTCTATGTTCTGTCCCCATCAAACAAACCAAGGACAGGTACAGCACGGGTTTAGATACAGAGTAAAGCTCCCTCGATACTGTCCCCATCAAACACTCCCAAGACAGGGACAGCATGGATTAGATACAGAGTAAAGCTCCCTCTGCACTATCCCCATCAAACACTCCCAGGACAGATACAGCAAGTGGTTAGATGTATACTAAAGCTCCCTCGACACTGTCCCCATCAAACACTCCCAGGACAGGTACAGCAGGGGACTAGATACAGAGTAAAGCTCCCTCTACACTGTCCCCATCAAACTTGCCCAGCAGAGGTACAGCACGGGGTTAGACACAGAGTAAAGCTCCCTCGACACTGTCCCCATCAAACACTCCCACGACAGATACAGCAAGTGGTTAGATATAGAGTAAAGCTCCCACTTCACTGTCCTCATCAAACACTCCCAGGACACATACAGATCCCAGTGGTGTACCTCAGGGATCTGTTTTGGGGCCACTGCTGTTTGTAATATTTATTAATGATCTGGATGAGGGTATAGTTGGGTGGATTAGCAAATTTGCTGATGACACCAAAGTCGGTGGTGTGGTAGACAGTGAGGAAGGGTGTCGTAGTTTGCAGGAAGACTTAGACAGGTTGCAAAGTTGGGCCGAGAGGTGGCGGATGGAGTTTAATGCGGAGAAGTGTGAGATAATTCACTTTGGTAGGAATAACAGATGTGTTGAGTATAGGGCTAACGGGAGGACTTTGAATAGTGTGGAGGAGCAGAGGGATCTAGGTGTATGTGTGCATAGATCCCTGAAAGTTGGGAATCAAGTAGATAAGGTTGTTAAGAAGGCATATGGTGTCTTGGCGTTTATTGGTAGGGGGATTGAATTTAGGAGTCGTAGCGTTATGTTGCAACTGTACACAACTCTGGTGCGGCCGCACTTGGAGTACTGTGTGCAGTTCTGGTCCCCACATTACAGGAAGGATGTGGAGGCTTTGGAGAGGGTGCAGAGGAGGTTTACCAGGATGTTGCCTGGTATGGAGGGGAGATCCTATGAGGAGAGGCTGAGGGATTTGGGATTGTTTTCGCTGGAAAGGCGGCGGTTAAGAGGGGATCTTATTGAAACATATAAGATGATTAGAGGTTTAGATAGGGTGGATAGTGATAGCCTTTTTCCTCTGATGGAGAAATCCAGCACGAGGGGGCATGGCTTTAAATTGAGGGGGGGTAGTTATAGAACCGATGTCAGGGGTAGGTTCTTTACCCAGAGGGTGGTGAGGGATTGGAATGCCCTGCCAGCATCAGTTGTAAATGCGCCTAGTTTGGGGGCGTTTAAGAGATCCGTAGATAGGTTCATGGACGAAAAGAAATTGGTTTAGGTTGGAGGGTCACAGTTTTTTTTTTTTTTTAACTGGTCGGTGCAACATCGTGGGCCGAAGGGCCTGTTCTGCGCTGTAATGTTCTATGTTCTATGTTCTATATACAGCACAGGGTTAGATACAGATAAAGCTCCCTCTACACTGTCCCCATCATATAATCCAATGACAGACACAGCATGGTGCTAGATTAAAGGAAAGGCTGCCTCCACATTGTGCACATCAAACACACCCAGGACAGGTACAGCACGGGGTTAGATACAGCTCAAATCTTCCTCTACATTTTGCCCATCATTGTGTGTGTGTGTGTGAGAGAATGTGTGTGTGAGAGAGAGAGAGTGTGTGTGCGTGAGAGAGTGTGTGTGCGTGAGAGAGAGTGTGTGCGTGAGAGAGAGTGTGTGCGTGAGAGAGAGTGTGTGCGTGAGAGAGAGTGTGTGCATGAGGGAGAGTGTGTGTGTGAGAACGTGTGTGTGTGTGTGAGAGTTTGTGTGAGAGAGAGTGTGTGAGAGAGAGTGTGTGCGAGAGAGTGTGCGAGAGAGAGTGTGCGAGAGAGAGAGTGTGTGCGAGAGAGAGTGTGTGCGAGAGAGAGTGTGTGCGAGAGAGAGTGTGTGCGAGAGAGAGTGTGTGCGAGAGAGAGTGTGTGCGAGAGAGAGTGTGTGCGAGAGAGAGTGTGTGCGAGAGAGAGTGTGTGCGAGAGAGTGTGTGCGAGAGAGACTGTGTGAGAGACTGAGTGTGTGCGTGAGAGAGACTGTGTGCGTGAGAGAGAGTATATGTTTGAGAGAGAGTGTATATGTGAGAGAGAGAGAGTGTGTGTGAGAGAGAGAGTGTGCGAGAGTGTGTCTGAGAGAGAGTGTGTGTGTGAGAGAGTGTGTGTGTGTGAGACAGTGTGTGTGTGAGAGAGTATATGTTTGAGAGAGAGTGTATGTGTGAGAGAGTGTGTGTGTGTGTGAGAGAGTGTGTGTGTGTGAGAGAGTGAGTTTATGTGTGTGAGAGAGTGAGTGTATGTGTGTGAGAGAGTGAGTGTATGTGTGTGAGAGTGTGTCAGTTGGAGAGAATGCATGGGTGAGAGTGTGTGAGCGTGAAAGTGTGTGTGAGAGAATGTGTGTGAGAGAGAAAGTGTGTGTGACAGAGAGGAGGAGCGTGTGTGTGAGTGAGAGAGTGTGTAAGAGATAGTGTATGTGTGTGTGAGAGACAGAGAGAGCATGTGTGTGTGTGTGTGTGTGTGTTTCTGAGAGTGTGTAAGGAGAGCGTCTGTGTGACCTGATCTTCCTCTACAGTCTATCAGTAACTGAAACATGGGATTAGATGCAAAGTAAAGCTCCCTCGACACTGTTCCCATCAAACACTCCCAGGAAAGGTACAGACACAGCACAGAGTTCGATACAGAGTAAAGCTCCCTCGACACTGTCCCCATCAAACACACACAGGACAGGTACAGCACGGGGTTAGATACAGAGTAAAGCTCCCTCTACACTGTCCCCATGAAACACACACAGGACAGGTACAGCACGGGGTTAGATACAGAGTAAAGCTCTCTCTACACTGTCCCCAGGAAACACACACAGGACAGGTACAGCACGGGGTTAGATACAGATAAAGCTCCCTCTACACTGTCACTATCACATAACTATCAAATCTCCACATCATGACGATCAAATATTCCAATGACAGATACAGCATGGGGATAGATACAGGGAAAAGCTGCCGACACATCAATCACACCCAGGACAGGTACAGCATCGGGTGAGATAAAGCGTAAATCTCCCTCCACATTGTGTGTGTGAGAGAGAATGTGTGTGTGTGAGAGAGAGTGTGTGTGTGAGAGAGAGTGTGTGTGTGTGTGAGAGAGAGAGTGTGTGTGTGTCTGAGAGTGTGAGAGAGTGTGTGTGTGAGAGAGATAGAGCGTGTGTGTGTGTGAGATTTTGTGTGTGTCTAAGAGTGTGTAAGAGAGAGAGGGTGTGTGTGTGTGTGTGTGTGTGAGCTGATCTTTCTCTCCACCCTATCGGTAACTGCAACACGATATTCTGCACCCTTTCCTCTCCTTCTCCCTGTGTACTCTATGTACAGAATGTTTTGTCTGTATAGCGCACAAGAAACAATACTTTTCACTGCATCCCAACACAAATCAATCAAATCAAATCAAATTAACACGGTGAAGTTTGGACCCTGTGGGGTGACAGTTGTCTGAATACAGATTCTATCTTATTGTAACATTCAGGTACCACGTGTACTGAGCTCACCAGCGTTCTGTCTGTATTGTGTGAATCCAGTCTTGAAATATCCACTCATGTTGCTAATTCTGCCAAGACAGAAACAGAAAGAGTGTTTGAATTCTCCGTGATTAGACCCCTTAACGATAAACAACATGGTGGATGAGAGGGATAGAGAGGGAGAGGGTGAGAGGGATAGAGAGGGAGAGGGAGAGAGAGAGAGAGAGAGGAAGAGAGAGAGATGGAGCGATGCAGAGTAACAGAGAGATAGGGAGAGGGAGCAATGCAGAGAGTAACAGTTAGACAGTGAGGAATAGAGATTAATTCAGATGGGTAGTGAGTGTCAGGGGAGTCCGAGACGCTACATAAGCAAGGTAAAGATTTGAAAATGGAGGAGTGTTTCTTACCCACTTTTAAAAGACAATCCACACTCACACCAGTCACATTTCACACTCTCTGCTCAGTCCTGTATTGGGGGGTGTTGAGTGTGGGATCAGTGTTTGCTTTTCTCAAACCGCAGTGATGTTCCCAACAAGGGCAAGACGTTTCAGTGTTTAAACATGTAAACTTTTAAAAACAAAAGCAGACAGGATTTGGTTAAATCTCACGGGATCCAGGGTGAGGTAGCCAAATGGATATAAAATAGGCTTGATGACAGAAGACAGAGGGTGGTTGTAGAGGGTTGTTTTTTTGGTCAAACTGGAGGCCTGTGACCAGTGGGGTGCCTCAGGGATCGGTGCTGGGTCCACTGTTATTTGTCATTTATATTAATGATTTGGATGATAATTTAGGAGGCATGGTTTGTAAGTTTGCAGTTGACACCAAGATTTGTGGCATAGTGGACAGTGAAGAAGGTTATCTCGGGTTGCAATGGGATCTTGATCAATTGGGCCAGTGGGCTGTTGAATGGCAGATGGAGTTTAATTTAGATAAATGCGAGGTGATACATTTTGGTGGATCGAACCAACACAGGACTTACTCAGTTAATGGTAGGGTGTTGGTGAGAGTTACAGAACAAAGGGATCTCGGGGTACAGATTGATAGCTCCTTGAAAGTGGGGTCACAGGTGGATATAGTGGTGAAGAAGGCATTCCACATGCTTGGTTTCATTGGTCAGAACATGGAATACAGGAGTTGGGACGAGTTGTTGAAGTTGTACAAGACATTGGTAAGACCACACTTGGAATGCTGTGTATTGTTCTGGTCACCCTTATAGAAAGGAGATGATTAAGCTGGAAAGTGTGCAGAAAAGAATTACTGGGATGCCAAGGGGTCCTGATGGTTTGAGTTATAATGAGAGGCTGGATACTCTGGGACTTTTTTACCCTTGAGTTGGCTTAGCGGTGTTCTTCTAGAGGTCTCTAAAATAATGAGGGCATGGATATAGCAGCTTTATAGAACCTTAGTTAGGCCGCACTTGGAATATAGTGTTCAATTCTGATCGACACACGACCAGAAAGATGTGGAGAATTTGGAGAGGGTTCAGAAAAGATTTACCAGGATGTTGCCTGGTATGGAGGGCATTAGCTCTGAGGAGAGATTGGAGAAACTTGCTTTGTTCTCACTGGAACAACGGAGGTTGAGGGGCGACCTGATAGAATTCTACAAGATTATGAGGGGCATGGACAGAGTGGATAGTCAGAAGCTTTTTACCAGGGTGGAAGATTCAAAATCTAGGGGGCATAGGTTTAAGGTGCGAGGGGCAAGGTTTAAAGGAGATGTACAAGGCAAGTTTTTTTACACAGAGGGTGGTGGGTGCCTGGAACTCACTGCCGGGGGAGGTCGTGGAAGCAGATACGATAGTGAGTTTTACGGAACGTCTGGACAAATACATGAATAGGATGGGAATAGAGGGATATGGTCCCCGGAAGGGTAGGGGGTTTTAGTTCAGTCGGGCAGCATGGTTGGTGCAGGCTTGGAGGGCCGAAGGGACTGTTCCTGTGCTGTAATTCTCTTTGTTCTTTGAGAAGCTCGTCAACATCTTTTCCAAAAGGGAGGGGAGTCTAAAACTAGAAGACATAGGTTTAAGGTGAGAGGGGAGAGGGTCCAGAGGGCAATTCTTTTCACACATAGGGTGGTGAGGGATTGGAACAAGCTGCCTGAAGTCGTAGTAGAAGCGGACACAATTTTATATTTTAAAAAGCATTCAGACAGTTATTCTGGTAAGATTGGTGTGGAGGGATTTGGGCCAAACGCAAGGCATTTGATACGAGCTTTATGGTTAAAGACTGGGTGGCAGGGAAAAGTTGGGCCAAAGGGCCCATTTGTATCTGAGCTCTGTTTTCTGCCCGGAAACCATTTCTCAATCCATCCCAGTATTTTCCAAATTTGTGGATTGGACACAGTAAATTGCCGTTTCCTGTCCAAAGCTGTGTTGGTTCGGTGGATTAAGGTAAATGTGTGGGGTTACGGGGATAGGGCTGGGTCAAGGGCCTTGGTAAGATACTGTGTCAGAGAGTCAGTACAGACTCGATGGGCTGAATGGTCTCCTTCTGCACTGCAGGGATTCTGTGACTCTGTTATTAAGATCCCTTTGTCATTTGAAGCTTCCAGCTAAAATGCTGACAATGCTGCCTATTTCTGTGCACTTTGGCAAACGTTCTGTCTCATCACCGGGCGACACGGTGGCACAGTGGTTAGCACTGCTGACTCACAGCGCCAGGGATCTGGGTTCGATTCCCCGCCTCGAGTGACTGTGTGGAGTTTGCACGTTTGCTAAATTGCCCCTTAGTGTCAGGGGGATTCGGGCCTGGGTGGGATTACTGTCGGGGCAGGCTTGTTGGGCTGAATGGCCTCATTCTGCAGTGTAGGAATTCTATGGCTCTTGGATCTTAAATGGTTGATAAATAGTGAAACTGAGACACAAACTGGGGCTTGGCAGCAGCAGACAGAATGGGAATCATTGCATCCTGCAGGGATTTTTATTACAGAATCAATTTCAGAAAATTTACAACTCAAAATTCACAAAAGCAAAGTGTGGGATTGCAAACTTGGAATGATTAGCCCAGGACTAAAGTTTAAAAGCTACAGATTGACATTCAGAAACAAGAGATGGCCTCACATCTTCAATTCTGTGATTGTCTGGCATCTCCTGCTCTGAATATTACAAAATCTCTGCCCCCTTCATGCGTCTGGAGACTTTGAAAGTTACGCAGACATTGGTAAAACTTTCCTTTATCTCAAGGCATCTCCTGTGAAATACTCAACTTCTGCAAAGAGACACAATCTAATTGACACTTTCTGAATCTCCTTTCAAACAACCTCCCAACCCCACTGTGCAGGATGCAGGAATGTCACCTTTTGTCACATTCCCCAACACAATTGTTGACACGTTTTCGGGACAGGAAAAGTAGATTCAACTGACAGATTCTGAGCCCCAGGTTGAATCTTTAAGATGTAAAAATGAACTGAAAGCCCAGGTCTCTCTGTTCCTGCATCCATTTTAACAT
This sequence comes from Mustelus asterias, assembly GCF_964213995.1. NCBI lineage: Eukaryota > Metazoa > Chordata > Chondrichthyes > Carcharhiniformes > Triakidae > Mustelus > Mustelus asterias. The sequence goes on from NW_027590251.1 coordinate 578,854, forward strand.
TGACCCATTGATTTTAAATTGCTTCTCCTGTGTGTAAAATACCATCTATCAACTTCAGGTTTGAACATTAATAAGCGACTGAGCATCAACTGTGAATTATAGAAGGTAGTTCCAAACTAATATCACACCTGGTGTGGCAAAGTGTTCCTGAATTTCACTCCGAAAAGTCTAAAACCCTAAACATTGTCTAAAATCCAATGTCCCCCAAGTCCTGTCCCCATCAAACACTCCCAGGACAGGTACAGCACAGGGTTAGGTACAGAGTAAAGCTCCCTCGACACTGTCCCCATTAAACACTCCCAGGACAAATACAGCACGGGGTTCAATACAGAGTAAAGGTCCCTCGACACTGTCTCCATCAAACACTCGCAGGACAGGGACAGCACGGAGTTCGATACAGAGTAAAGCTCCCTCTCCACTATCCCCATAAAACACTTCCAGGAGAGATATAGCATGGGGTTAGATACAGAGCAAAACTCCCTCTACACTGTCCCCCATCAAACACACCCAGGACAGGTTCAGCACGTGTTTAGATAGAGTGAAGCTCCCTATACACTGTCCCCATCAAACACTCCCAGGACAGGTACAGCACGGGGTTAGATACAGAGTAAAGCTCCCTCTATACTGTCCCCCATCAAACACTCCCAGGACAGGTACAGCACGGGGTTCGATACAGAGTAAAGCTCCCTCTCCACTGTCCCCATAAAACACTTCCAGGAGAGATACAGCACGGGGTTAGATACAGAGCAAAGCTCCCTCTACACTGTCCCCCATCAAACACACCCAGGACAGGTACAGCACATGTTTAGATACAGAGTGAAGCTCCCTATACACTGTCCCCATCAAACACTCCCAGGACAGGTACAGCACGTGTTTAGATACAGAGTAAAGCTCCCTCTACACTGTCCCCCATCAAACACTCCCAGGACAGGTTCAGCACGTGTTTAGATACAGAGTGAAGCTCCCTCGACACTGTCCCCATCAAACACACCGAGGACAGGTACAGCACGGGTTTAGATACAGAGTGAAGCTCCCTATACAGTGTCACTATAAAATAATCCAATGACAGATACAGCATGGTGCTAGATTAAAGGAAAAGCTGCCTCCACATTGTGCACATCAAACACACCCAGGACAGGTACAGCAC
>NW_027590251.1:582500-589947 GCF_964213995.1 Mustelus asterias
AGAGAGTGTGTGTGTGAGAGAGTATATGTTTGAGAGAGAGTGTATGTGTGTGAGAGAGTGAGTTTATGTGTGTGAGAGTGAGTTTATGTGTGTGAGAGAGTGAGTGTATGTGTGTGAGAGAGTGAGTGTATGTGTGTGAGAGTGTGTCAGTTGGAGAGAATGCATGGGTGAGAGTGTGTGAGCGTGAAAGTGTGTGTGAGAGAATGTGTGTGAGAGAGAAAGTATGTGAGAGAGAAAGTGTGTGTGACAGAGAGGAGGAGCGTGTGTGTGAGTGAGAGAGTGTGTAAGAGATAGTGTATGTGTGTGTGAGAGACAGAGAGAGCATGTGTGTGTGTGTGTGTGTTTCTGAGAGTGTGTAAGGAGAGCGTCTGTGTGACCTGATCTTCCTCTACAGTCTATCAGTAACTGAAACATGGGATTAGATGCAAAGTAAAGCTCCCTCGACACTGTTCCCATCAAACACTCCCAGGAAAGGTACAGGTACAGCACAGAGTTCGATACAGAGTAAAGCTCCCTCGACACTGTCCCCATCCAACACTCCCAGGACAGGTACAGCACGGGGTTCGATACAGAGTAAAGCTCCCTCGACACTGTCCCCATCAAACACTCCCAGGACAGGTAGAGCACGGGGTTAGATACAGAGTAAAGCTCCCTCTACACTGTCCCCATGAAACACTCCCAGGACAGGTACAGCACGGGGTTAGATACAGAGTAAAGCTCCCTCTACACTGTCCCCATCAAACACTCCCAGGACAGGTACAGCACGGGGTTAGGTACAGAGTAAAGCTCCCTCTACACTGTCCCCATGAAACACACACAGGACAGGTACAGCATGGGGTTAGATACAGAGTAAAGCTCCCTCTACACTGTCACTATCAAATAACTATCAAATCTCCACATCATGACGATCAAATATTCCATTGACAGATACAGCATGGGGATAGATACAGGGAAAAGCTGCCCCACATCAAACACACCCAGGACAGGTACAGCATCGGGTGAGATACAGCGTAAATCTCCCTCTACACTGTGTGTGTGAGAGAGAATGTGTGTGTGTGTGTGTGTGTGAGATGGTGTGTGTGTGTCTGAGAGTGTGAGAGAGTGTGTGTGTGTGTGTGAGATTATGTGTGTGTCTGAGAGTGTGTGTGTGTCTCAGAGTGTGTAAGAGAGTGTGTGTGTGTGAGCTGATCTTTCTCCACACCCTATCGGTAACTGCAACACGATATTCTGCACCCTTTCCTCTCCTTCTCCCTGTGTACTCTATGTACAGAATGTTTTGTCTGTATAGCGCACAAGAAACAATACTTTTCACTGCATCCCAATTCAAATCAATCAAATCAAATCAACACGGTGAAGTTTGGACCCTGTGGGGTGACAGTTGTCTGAATACAGATTCTATCTTATTGTAACATTCAGGTACCACGTGTACTGAGCTCACCAGCGTTCTGTCTGTATTGTGTGAATCCAGTCTTGAAATATCCACTCATGTTGCTAATTCTGCCAAGACAGAAACAGAAAGAGTGTTTGAATTCTCCGTGATTAGACCCCTTAACGATAAACAACATGGTGGATGAGAGGGATAGAGAGGGAGAGGGAGAGAGAGAGAGAGAGAGGAAGAGAGAGAGATGGAGCGATGCAGAGTAACAGAGAGATAGGGAGAGGGAGCAATGCAGAGAGTAACAGTTAGACAGTGAGGAATAGAGATTAATTCAGATGGATAGTGAGTGACAGGGGAGTCCAAGACGCTACATAAGCAAGGTAAAGATTTGAAAATGGAGGAGTGTTTCTTACCCACTTTTAAAAGACAATCCACACTCACACCAGTCACATTTCACACTCTCTGCTCAGTCCTGTGTTTTGGGGGTGTTGAGTGTGGGATCAGTGTTTGCTTTTCTCAAACCGCACTGATATTCCCAACAAGGGCAAGACGTTTCAGTGTTTAAAAATGTAAACATTTAAAAACAAAAGCAGACAGGATTTGGTTAAATCTCACGGGATCCAGGGTGAGGTAGCCAAATGGATATAAAATTGGCTGGATGACAGAAGACAGAGGGTGGGTGTAGAGGGTTGTTTTTTTGGTCAAACTGGAGGCCTGTGACCAGCGGGGTGCCTCAGGGATCGGTGCTGGGTCCACTGTTATTGGTCATCTATATTAATGATTTGGATGAGAATTTAGGAGGCATGGTTTGTAAGTTTGCAGTTGACACCAAGATTTGTGGCATAGTGGACAGTGAAGAAGGTTATCTCGGGTTGCAATGGGATCTTGATCAATTGGGCCAGTGGGCTGTTGAATGGCAGATGGAGTTTAATTTAGATGAATGCAAGGTGATACATTTTGGTGGATCGAACCAACACAGGACTTACTCAGTTAATGGTAGGGTGTTGGTGAGAGTTACAGAACAAAGGGATCTCGGGGTACAGATTGATAGCTCCTTGAAAGTGGAGTCACAGGTGGATAGAGTGGTGAAGAAGGCATTCCACATGCTTGGTTTCATTGGTCAGAACATGGAATACAGGAGTTGGGACGTCTTGTTGAAGTTGTACAAGACATTGGTAAGACCACACTTGGAATGCTGTGTATTGTTCTGGTCACCCTTATAAAAAGGAGATGATTAAGCTGGAAAGTGTGCAGAAAAGAATTACTGGGATGCTATGGGGTCCTGATGGTTTGAGTTATAATGAGAGGCTGGATATTCTGGGACTTTTTTTCCCTTGAGTTGGCTTAGTGGTGTTCTTCTAGAGGTCTCTAAAATAATGAGGGCATGGATATAGCAGCTTTATAGAACCTTAGTTAGGCCGCACTTGGAATATAGTGTTCAATTCTGATCGACACACTACCAGAAAGATGTGGAGAATTTGGAGAGGGTTCAGAAAAGATTTACCAGGATGTTGCCTGGTATGGAGGGCATTAGCTCTGAGGAGAGATTGGAGAAACTTGGTTTGTTCTCACTGGAACGACGGAGGTTGAGGGATGACCTGATAGAATTCTACAAGATTATGAGGGGCATGGACAGAGTGGATTGTCAGAAGCTTTTTACCAGGGTGGAAGATTCAAAATCTAGGGGGCATAGGTTTAAGGTGTGAGGGGCAAGGTTTAAAGGAGATGTACAAGGCAAGTTTTTTTACACAGAGGGTGGTGGGTGCCTGGAACTCGCTGCCGGGGGAGGGAGTGGAAGCAGATACGATAGTGAGTTTTACGGAACGTCTGGACAAATACATGAATAGGATGGGAATAGAGGGATACGGTCCCCGGAAGGGTAGGGGTTTTAGTTCAGTCGGGCAGCATGGTTGGTGCAGGCTTGGAGGGCCGAAGGGACTGTTCCTGTGCTGTAATTCTCTTTGTTCTTTGAGAAGCTCGTCAACATCTTTTCCAAAAGGGAGGGGAGTCTTAAACTACAAGACATAGGTTTAAGGTGAGAGGGGAGAGGGTCCAGAGGGCAATTCTTTTCACACATAGGGTGGTGAGGGATTGGAACAAGCTGCCAGAGGTCGTAGTAGAAGCGGATACAATTTTATTTTTTAAAAAGCATTTAGACAGTTATTCTGGTAAGATTGGTATGGAGGGATTTGGGCCAAACGCAAGGCATTTGATACGAGCTTAATGGTAAAAACTGGGTGGCAGGGAAAAGTTGGGCCAAAGGACCCATTTGTATCTGAGCTCTGTTTTCTGCCCGGAAACCATTTCTCAATCCATCCCAGTGTTTTCCAAATTTGTGGATTGGACACAGTAAATTGCCGTTTCCTGTCCAAAGCTGTGTTGGTTCGGTGGATTCAGGTAAATGTGTGGGGTTACGGGGATAGGGCTGGGTCAAGGGCCTTGGTAAGATACTGTGTCAGAGAGTCAGTACAGACTCGATGGGCTGAATGGTCTCCTTCTGCACTGCAGGGATTCTGTGACTCTACTATTAAGATCCCTTTGTCATTTGAAGCTTCCAGCTAAAATGCTGACAATGCTGCCTATTTCTGTGCACTTTGGCAAATGTTCTGTCTCATCACCGGGCGACACGGTGGCACAGTGGTTAGCACTGCTGACTCACAGCGCCAGGGATCTGGGTTCGATTCCCCGCCTCGAGTGACTGTCTGTGTGGAGTTTGCACGTTTGCTAAATTGCCCCTTAGTGTCAGGGGGATTTGGGCGTGGGTGGGATTATTGTTGGGGCAGGCTTGTTGGGCTGAATGGCCTCATTCTGCAGTGTAGGAATGGTTGATAAATAGTGAAACTGAGACACAAACTGGGGCTTGGCAGCAGCAGACAGAATGGGAATCATTGCATCCTGCAGGGATTTTTATTACAGAATCAATTTCAGAAAATTTACAACTCAAAAGTCACAACAGCAAAGTGTGGGATTGCAAACTTGGAATGATTAGCCTAGGACTAAAGTTTAAAAGCTACAGATTGACATTCAGAAACAAGAGATGGCCTCACATCTTCAATTCTGTGATTGTCTGGCATCTCCTGCTCTGAATATTACAAAATCTCTGCCCCCTTCATGCGTCTGGAGACTTTGAAAGTTACGCAGACATTGGTAAAACTTTCCTTTATCTCAAGGCATCTCCTGTGAAATACTCAACTTCTGCAAAGAGACACAATCTAATTGACACTTTCTGAATCTCCTTTCAAACAACCTCCCAACCCCACTGTGCAGGATGCAGGAATGTCACCTTTTGTCACATTCCCCAACACAATTGTTGACACGTTTTCGGGACAGGAAAAGTAGATTCAACTGACAGATTCTGAGCCCCAGGTTGAATCTTTAAGATGTAAAAATGAACTGAAAGCCCAGCTCTCTCTGTTCCTGCAACTATTTTAACATTGACCCATTGATTTTAAATTGCTTCTCCTGTGTGTAAAATATCATCTATCAACTTCAGGTTTGAACATTAATAAGCGACTGAGCATCAACTGTGAATTATAGAAGGTAGTTCCAAACTAATATCACACCTGGTGTGGCAAAGTGTTCCTGAATTTCACTCCGAAAAGTCTAAAACCCTAAACATTGTCTAAAATCCAATGTCCCCTAAGTCCTGTCCCCATCAAACACTGTAAGAAGTCTCACAACACCAGGTTAAAGACTTTAACCTGGTGTTGTGAGACTTCTTACTGTGCTTACCCCAGTCCAACGCCGGCATCTCCACATCATGCCCATCAAACACTCCCAGGACAGATACAGCAGGGGGTTAGGTACAGAGTATAGCTCCCTCGACACTGTCCCCATTAAACAATCCCAGGACAAATACAGCACGGGGTTCAATACAGAGTAAAGGTCCCTCTACACTGTCCCCATCAAACACACCCAGGACAGGTACAGCATGGGGTTAGATACAGAATAAAGCTCCCTCTACACTGTCCCCATCAAACACACCCAGGACAGGTACAGCATAAGGTTAGATACAGAATAAAGCTCCATCGACAATGTCCCAATCAAACACTCACAGGATAGATACAGCACAGCGTGTGCGTGAGTGAGACAGACAGTGTGCGTGAGCGAGACAGAGAGTGTGCGTGAGCGAGACAGAGAGTGTGTGTGAGAGACAGAGTGTGTGTGAGCGAGACAGGGAGTGTGTGTGAGAGACAGGGAGTGTGTGTGAGAGACAGAGAGTGTGTGTGAGAGAGACAGAGAGTGTGTGTGAGAGAGACAGAGAGTGTGTGTGAGCGAGACAGAGAGTGTGGTGAGCGAGACAGAGAGTGTGTGTGAGCGAGACAGAGTGTGTGTGTGAGAGACAGAGTGTGTGTGTGAGAGACAGAGTGTGTGTGAGAGACAGAGTGTGTGAGAGAGACAGAGAGTGTGTGAGAGACAGAGAGTGTGTGTGAGAGAGACAGAGTGTGTGAGAGAGACAGAGAGTGTGTGTGAGAGACAGAGTGTGTGAGAGAGACAGAGTGTGTGAGCGAGACAGAGAGTGTGTGAGCGAGACAGAGAGTGTGTGTGAGAGACAGAGAGTGTGTGTGAGAGACAGAGTGTGTGTGAGAGACAGAGAGTGTGTGAGAGACAGAGAGTGTGTGTGAGAGACAGGGAGTGTGTGTGAGAGACAGAGAGTGTGTGTGAGAGACAGAGAGTGTGTGTGAGAGACAGAGAGTGTGTGTGAGAGAGACAGAGAGTGTGTGTGAGAGAGACAGAGAGTGTGTGTGAGAGACAGAGAGTGTGTGTGAGCGAGACAGAGAGTGTGTGTGAGAGACAGGGAGTGTGTGTGAGAGACAGGGAGTGTGTGTGAGAGAGACAGAGAGTGTGTGTGAGAGACAGAGAGTGTGTGTGAGAGACAGAGAGTGTGTGTGAGAGAGACAGAGAGTGTGTGTGAGAGAGACAGAGAGTGTGTGTGAGAGACAGAGTGTGTGAGTGCGTGCGAGTGAGTGAATCTGAGTGTGTGTGAGAGTGTGTGAGGGAGTATTCATGTGTGTGTTGATGAGAGTGTGTTAAAGTGAGTGTTTATGAGAGTGAGTGTATGTGTGAGCAAGTGTGCAAGAGGGAGTGTGTAAAAGTGAGTATGTGTGTAATGCGTGTGAGACTGAGTAAGTGTACAAGAGTGAGTGAGTGCTGGCGGGAGAGTGCAGGAGTGTTAAGTTTCAGTTTATCTACGAGTGTCACAAGTAGGGTTACATTAACACTGCAATGAAGTTACTGTGAGAATCCCCTAGTCGCCACACACGGGGAAAGAGACACAGAGGGAGAGAGAGACACAAAGAGAGAGAGAGACAGAGAGAGCGAGAGAGACAGAGAGAGCGAGAGAGACAGAGAGACAGAGAGAGCGAGAGAGACAGAGAGAGCGAGAGAGACAGAGAGAACGAGAGAGACAGAGAGAGCGAGAGAGACAGAGAGAGAGACACAGAGCGAGAGAGAGACACAGCGAGAGAGAGCGAGAGACAGAGAAACAGAGAGAGAGACACAGAGAGAGAGAGAGACACAGAGAGAGAGACAGACAGAGAGAGAGAGACACAAAGAGAGAGAGAGAGACAGAGAGCGAGAGAGACAGAGAGAGCGAGAGAGACAGAGAGCGAGAGAGACAGAGAGAGCGAGAGAGACAGAGAGAGCGAGAGAGACAGAGAGAGAGACACAGAGCGAGAGAGAGACACAGCGAGAGAGAGAGAGAGACAGAGAAACAGAGAGAGAGAGACAGAGAGAGAGAGACAGAGAGATAGACAGAAAGAGAGAGATTGAGAGAGAGTCACAGAGAGAGAGACAGAGAGAGAGAGAGAGAGAGACAGAGAGAGACACACACACAGAGTGAGAGACAGAGAGAGAGAGAGACAGAGAGAGCGGAGAGACAGAGAGCGAGAGAGACACAGGGAGACACTGAGAGAGAGAGAGACACAGAGAGAGAGAGAGACACAGAGAGAGAGAGAGACACACACAGAGAGAGAGAGACAGAGAGAGAGAGAGAGAGACACAGAGAGAGAGAGACAGAGAAACAGACAGAGAAAGAGAGAGAGAGAGACACAGAGAGATACACAGAGA